>NC_134499.1:12131591-12343729 GCF_040206685.1 Ascaphus truei
CTCGCTTCGTCAGGTCCTGTCGGCAATGTTGACGGGAGCTATCTTTATACCCGATACTCAGGTGTATATAATAGCTATGTACACACATCAGAAACACATACAGTAACACACATGATAACAGACCAAATACCCACACCAGATACACGCAGCATGCATGAATAAACACTAAACACATGCAAGCTATAAATATATGCATACACACAGAACATATGTGTACAATATACATACAGATGTAACACACTTTATTACACCCAATGGCAACACATGCATCATACTGTATACATAGGTACACACAAACACATATACATATATATATATATATACACATATATACACACACACTGCCCTGAATAGCTTACAATCTAAGTACATTAGGAAAAGGAGTCCCTTCCCCGAAGAGCTTACAATCTAAGATGGTCTCCTTTAACTCTTGGAGGTACGTCTGCCTGTTCTGACCGCCTCCTTTCTAGGCTTGCAAAAGAGCACTACAATTACATTTAAATCATTGTGCATACAAAAGACAAGCGGTCTCCGACCTTCTTCATTAGAGTGACTCATGACCTCTTTATCCTCGACAGTAAGACACGATTTAGATATTAATTCTCAGCATACATACCCCTCCCACCCAAACAGCCCTGCCACCAAAATCAAACACGGACCTTTCCAGAAACATACAGCAGTAGCAAGACTTGGCGTCTTTGATGCCGCAGCCGCTGGCGGTCAAGACCCCTAGGTGTTCGCGGCACGGAATGATTAAAGCTGCAGGGGGTCCCATTCAGAAGTATGGACCCTCCGCAGTGTGATCGCGGCAGACACTGTCCCCAGCGCCACAGACTTTTTGCTCGTTCGTCCGCGGTGCTGGGGACAGCAAGTCATACTACAGAGGCGGCCAACTCCAGTCCTCACGGGCCATGAACAGGTCTGGATATCCCTGCTTCAGCACAGGTGGCTCAATCAGTGGCCTGACCTGTTGGTGGCCCTTGAGGACTGGAGTTGGCCACCCCGGCCCTGCTACATCCTTATCATGAATCTCCTGCGTGGACACACCATGGCTGTAATGTGGTGGCTTCTTCTGGTTTGCAAGCCCAGTGGATTCTGGGAATCGTGGTTCTGGTAACTAGATGAAAAGCTAAAGGGTCACTCCCAGCCTCCAATGTTTTTAAAGGAGCAATGATCCTATGCAGCTGGCCCAAAACAATCTTTGGTAAATAATTGGCCCTAAGCAAATGTAACTGTGTTAATCACAAATATTTAACTGTTTTAATTTCTTGGGACATTCATTATGTGACCCCTCTATTTCTATTTCTACAGCCTACATGTGCTTTGGCTAGGCCTGGGTGCGTCCTCCCTTAGTACACCATCATTGGGCCCCTTGAATTAAACCAGAAGAGACTAGTGTGTATATATTTACTGGTGCTTTATGCCCTCTGGGAAATCTCACTATCTAGAAAAACAATATCCCATAACACATATATACAGTTGCAAGCAACACACAATAAACACAGACGCTGCACAATTGTCCATTTGATTAGTCCCAGTGTCCTATGTGGCAGCTACTTAAGCCAATATTATTGCCAGCACTGCGAGGGAGCTCATTGTCTAACTCATTGGCGTGGGGTAGCATTGCAGGCCTGTTAAGGGTTGAACATTAGTGAGGTGTGTGTGTAATTTGTAGAGGTTACATAAGTTGCAGGAAAAGGCTTCCAGGCTGTCTGTTATCCGGTTATCCGGTTATCTGCTGCATGTGCGCCTGGTGGCGCGTGCACGGGTGAAAGCCACGATGAGTGGTCTAATGGGAGCGGTGGGGGGCGTGGCCATAACGGGGGGGGGCATTGGTCTACACTACCTGCACTCCCATTGTTCTACACTACCTGCACTCCCATTGTTCTACACTACCTGCACTCCCATTGTTCTACACTACCTGCACTCCCATTGTTCTACACTACCTGCACTCCCATTGTTCTACACTACCTGCACTCCCATTGTTCTATACTACCTGCACTCCCATTGTTCTATACTACCTGCACTCCCATTGTTCTACACTACCTGCACTCCCATTGTTCTATACTACCTGCACTCCCATTGTTCTACACTACCTGCACTCCCATTGTTCTACACTACCTGCACTCCCATTGTTCTACACTACCTGCACTCCCATTGTTCTACACTACCTGCACTCCCATTGTTCTACACTATCTGCCCTTCCATTGGCTGCCCGCCGACCATGTGATCGCATCACGGCAAGGAAAGACAAAATTCTTGACTTCCCTGCCAGCGGACGCATCACCGCGTTTTGCGCGCCCACAGACACACAGCCACTGGGGCCTGCCCCAAAGAGGGCTGTGCTGTGGTTTGTGGCGTGCACGCTGTAGCGCACGCAGCAGCGGCCACTGGGGACTTGGCCTTCCTTTGGACTCCTCTCTTCAGTACGCACGTCTCTTTGTGTGTAGATGTGTTTCTGCAGCTGTCTCTCACTTTCTTTCTCCTTAGCTAGAAATCTCCTATAAGCCTCTTATTTCACCATCTGTGAGTGACAGGCTGTCTCTTGGGCCCCTCTCACTGTCACCTGGTCTGTCTCTCTGTTTCAGACTGTCACTCCCTATCTCTCTGTGTCTGGTCTCAGAATGGAAGTCCCTATCTCTCTGTGTCTGGTCTCAGAATGGCAGTCGCTACCTCTCTGTGTCTGGTCTCAGAATGGCAGTCCCTATCTCTCTGTGTCTGGTCTCAGGCTGGCAGTCCCTATCTCTCTGTGTCTGGTCTCAGAATGGCTGTCCCTACCTCTCTGTGTCTGGTCTCAGCATGGCAGTCCCTATCTCTCTGTGTCTGGTCTCAGAATGGCAGTCCCTATATCACTGTGTCTGGTCTCATGAATGGCAGTCCCTATCTCTCTGTGTCTGGTCTCAGAATGGCAGTCCCTATCTCTCTGTTTCTGGTCTCAGAATGGCTGACCCTACCTCTCTGTGTCTGGTCTCAGCATGGCAGTCCCTATCTCACTTTGTCTGGTCTCAGGCTGGCAGTCCCTATCTCACTTTGTCTGGTCTCAGGCTGGCAGTCCCTATCTCTCTGTGTCTGGTCTCAGCATGGCAGTCCCTATCTCTCTGTGTCTGGTCTCAGAATGGCAGTCCCTATCTCTCTGTGTCTGGTCTCAGAATGGCAGTCCCTATCTCTCTGTGTCTGGTCTCAGAATGGCAGTCCCTATCTCTCTGTCTGTCTCAGAATGGCAGTCCCTATCTCTGTGTCTGGTCTCAGAATGGCAGTCCCTATCTCTCTGTCTGTCTCAGAATGGCAGTCCCTATCTCTGTGTCTGGTCTCAGAATGGCAGTCCCTATCTCTGTGTCTGGTCTCAGAATGGCAGTCCCTATCTCTCTGTGTCTGGTCTCAGGCTGGCAGTCCCTATCTCTCTGTGTCTGGTCTCAGAATGGCAGTCCCTATCTCTCTGTGTCTGGTCTCAGGCTGGCAGTCCCTATCTCTCTGTGTCTGGTCTCAGGCTGGCAGTCCCTATCTCTCTGTGTCTGGTCTCAGGCTGGCAGTCCCTATCTCTCTGTGTCAGGTCTGAGAATGGCAGTCCCTATCTCTCTGTGTCTGGTCTCAGGCTGGCAGTCCCTATCTCTCTGTGTCTGGTCTCAGGCTGGCAGTCCCTATCTCTCTGTGTCTGGTCTCAGGCTGGCAGTCCCTATCTCTCTGTGTCTGGTCTCAGGCTGGCAGTCCCTATCTCTCTGTGTCTGGTCTCAGGCTGGCAGTCCCTATCTCTCTGTGTCTGGTCTCAGGCTGGCAGTCCCTATCTCTCTGTGTCTGGTCTCAGCATGGCAGTCCCTATCTCTCTGTGTCTGGTCTCAGGCTGGCAGTCCCTATCTCTCTGTGTCTGGTCTCAGGCTGGCAGTCCCTATCTCTCTGTGTCTGGTCTCAGAATGGCAGTCCCTATCTCTCTGTGTCTGGTCTCAGAATGGCAGTTCCTATCTCTCTGTGTCTGGTCTCAGAATGGCAGTTCCTATCTCTCTGTGTCTGGTCTCAGAATGGCAGTTCCTATCTCTCTGTGTCTGGTCTCAGAATGGCAGTTCCTATCTCTCTGTGTCTGGTCTCAGAATGGAAGTCCCTATCTCTCTGTGTCTGGTCTCAGAATGGAAGTCCCTATCTCTCTGTGTCTGGTCTCAGAATGGCAGTCCCTATCTCTCTGTGTCTGGTCTCAGAATGGCAGTTCCTATCTCTCTGTGTCTGGTCTCAGAATGGAAGTCCCTATCTCTCTGTGTCTGGTCTCAGAATGGCAGTCCCTATCTCTCTGTCTGTCTCAGAATGGCAGTCCCTATCTCTGTGTCTGGTCTCAGCATGGCAGTCCCTATCTCTCTGTGTCTGGTCTCAGGCTGGCAGTCCCTATCTCTCTGTGTCTGGTCTCAGAATGGCAGTCCCTATCTCTCTGTGTCTGGTCTCAGGCTGGCAGTCCCTATCTCTCTGTGTCTGGTCTCAGGCTGGCAGTCCCTATCTCTCTGTGTCTGGTCTCAGGCTGGCAGTCCCTATCTCTCTGTGTCTGGTCTCAGGCTGGCAGTCCCTATCTCTCTGTGTCTGGTCTCAGGCTGGCAGTCCCTATCTCTCTGTGTCTGGTCTCAGGCTGGCAGTCCCTATCTCTCTGTGTCTGGTCTCAGGCTGGCAGTCCCTATCTCTCTGTGTCTGGTCTCAGGCTGGCAGTCCCTATCTCTCTGTGTCTGGTCTCAGGCTGGCAGTTGGACTCCCTGTGTCTCTCAAACTGACAGTTTGATGCAACATTCTATCTAGGTTTCTTCTTTTCTAATCCCATGTCTGCTGTCATGTGTTGCCAGGCAGATCAGTGACCGTGTCTCTTATTCCATATCGCACCATGTGATAGGTAGAGCAGATTAATTCTGTATTGTACACAGTATACATATATTTGTAGTAGGGGGCTGCTATTACAAATGTAATTCCTTAGGGAAACACTTCCTCTAAAAAATAGAAGTGTTTGTCAATCAAGTGTCTTATTTCTGCACATCCCCCCTGTCCTTATCAGAGAGGCAATAAAGATAAGAGGAGTGGGAGAGGGGGCTCTGCTTGTGAAAACTCTTGTATTACACACAGTGTTGTCAGACAGAAGGGAGCAGCCGGAGATCTAACCCCCTCCCAAGCCTCAGCTCAGCGTGCTTACATAATAACTTTAAATAATGATTTCAAAATATTTACAGGTGTCAGATTTGAGTAAAAAGGCATCAATCACCCCGATACGACCCGTTAAACATGTCTCTTCCATTAGTTCACTTTGGTCCTAGGAGAGGCTGCCCCATATCTCCCCTGGTGATGTGCACTGTGGTGCCCCTCACGGCACAGGCTGCCGCTATATGAACTCAGAGAGTAGCAATGAACCATTCTTATGGCCACTATCTAAACGGAACACGTTCCCTAACTGTCAAACAATAAAAAGAGGATCATATCCTATCTATTTACATAAACACTAACTTACTATATACACTGAGATCCCTCGTCTGTGTCTCCTCCAGGGATCTGAGTTCTAGAAGCTTCCCCTTAACTATTTATACCGCAGCCTGATGTCTCAAGGCTTAACTTCTGCTGAGTCGGCCCAGCACCATATGATGAGGAAGGGGCGTTACTCTGTGTGGGCCCACACTGTTAATCTCTTAAGGCCCTAGTAATCGCAAAGGGGGGTTACACATATATCCAGACATTAAATTCTTGGAGTGCCTGGAGATCCGTCTTACTTCCTATGTGACGTCGGCAAGCGGCAGGCTCGTCTCTCTGGTAGCACCCGGTAACTTCTTTCCACATTATCGTTGTTGGTTTTTCCAAGGTGTGCATTGCCTGACGTTTTCATGGTTGCTATGATTCTGGTTCACCTCGGGATAACCTTTCCTCAGGTCTACGTCTTGGTGAAGAACTGCTGGGAGGAGGATCCAGAGCGAAGACCGGACTTCAAGAAAATCGAGAGCAGCTTGGCTAAGATGTTCAGGTAATGTCCTTCCCACTGTATTTTTCCATTTACTTCCCACTGGGGTGGCATATTAGATCAGCGGTGCGTAAACTGAGGGGGCTGCAAGATTTTTAGGGGGGCGCGGGCGGTTGCAGAGGTAAATGAAATGCCGGGGGATCGCGAGAGGCCTCTGCAACCTCTACTTACCGAGATTCAGCCGGCTCTAGGACGCGTTACCATGAGCCGCTCCCTCTCCCAGTTAAGCTACCAGATCACTCCACCTCATTAGTACACACAGGGAGATTTGTGCCACGATGCAGAGTGAAATAGGATATTTATGAATGTTGTTCCTGAGGAGCAGAGGTTTACGTCGCGTTAAACATAGCGAATGTATGTGACCCAGAGACAAAGAAAAAATACACCAGTAATAGTGCAAATTCTGATCAATCACATTATAACAATGTGCTCATCTCCTCCCCTACTCCTCCTACACCCAGCCCCCAAACCGCTCACAGGCGTAAAGGAGCAATCCTGATGGGATTTTGTGTGTGTTTTTGTTTAATAGGCGGGAAGCAGAGGATCTCCGGAGCAGAACCGCGTTAATATCAGCTCCGTGGACCCCCTGCTTCCTGAACCCTGCTGGTAGCGGCTCTGGCTGGGCTAGTTGGGGCTAACATAATGGTGGTTTAAATGCCACGCGGGCCAATAAGACACTGTGACATAATCCCTCGCGGCTTCCTTTTGGCCCGCGTAAACGGGACATTTAAACCTGCAGATCTGGCGCCCCCTATGGGAGGTCAGTATATCAGGGAGCAGGGGGTCCCCAGAGCTGAAATTAACGCTTCCCTTCTTGGGTGGTAAAACCTTTTTTTTGGAGAATATATGTTCCTTGTGTGGAGCAAAATGTATGGAAACCCCCTTGATACATTGATGCAAAGTAATGCAGAGCCGCTGTTATACACTTTGTGTCATTTATGGAGCAGTTCTCTACTTTGCAACACTTGATACTGTACATGTTATTTTAGCGTGTTAATTTAAGCATGTGGGGGTTGTACTATATGTCCCAGTGACATTAAAGCTGCAAAACATGTGAAACATGTTTTTTTTTTTTCAATAAATCAGTTCTGTAGTATTAGATAATAGTGACTTTTTTTTTGTTTTTATTGAACTGTTAATGCCATTTTTAATGAGATTTAAAGCAGCCTTTGATATCTATCGCAGGTTTTAGTCCACCTCCCAAGTAGTGCAAGATCTTTGCCACACTTTGCTGTTTGGGATCATTTGTTGCCAATGTTCCCAGCAGTTTAAGCTGTAAACTGTAACAATAGCTAATGTTACCTTATTAATACATGGATACATTGTAGCTGCTGAGTTACACTGACTGAAACAGCCATTATGTTAGGCACACAATCAGGAGTTTTACAGATTTATAACAGTAGCACCAAACGATTGCCAGCTTAGGTAAGAATGTACAATTTTACATTGTCACACGCTTTACATATACAAATAAGAAAAAAAGAAAGGATAAACAAAGTTGGAAAGTAGTATTGCTGCTTTAAGCCTGGCTGAGATGCAAGATGCTTCCGAAGGCGAATTCAGCCAGTGTGGGTTTTTAAATCTGTAACCTCGGTGTTAAAACCTGTTATGGTTTCTCCCGACTGGTGTGAATTCAAGTGACAACCCTACTCTCCATGGACGTCTCTCCCTCCTTCCCCCTCCAGTAACTTCCACAATCAGACTAACAAGAGTTACATGGATACCCTCATACGCCGGCTACAGCTCTACTCCAAAAACCTGGAGCATCTGGTAGAGGAACGGACGCAGCTTTATAAGGCGGAGAGGGACCGCGCTGACCGACTGAACTTCATGCTGCTGCCTGGGTGAGTGTCAAAAGAAACACCATATTAGAGAAGTAATAATAATACATTGTTCCAAAGAGCTCGGGCGCCAAAGCAAGTCACGGAGATTCTGGGAACTGTTAGGAGTCCTTCACCCGCAGGTGGAAGTGAGCGACTGGGAGTGTAGGGAACAAGAAGCCCTCTCAGGTAGCTGCGACCCTGGCCATGTATGATTATCAACAAGCCAATCTTGAAATAAAGTTGCCATTTTGCAAGCAGCCAGTGCACAGAAGTAGTTCTCCAGAAAACATCGGGACAAGTGAGGTCGCCTTAAATTCACAGAGCCCCGGAATCAATATGCTTCAATGACATGTGGAAGGCAGTTGCATCTTGTCAATTACGTGCCAGATAGCAAACTAACAGTGCTGATTGTGTTCATATTCACAGTGATGATATAGTGTATGTAGGCTGGACTCTGCGTGGGTTCTGAGACTGGGATACAGCCGGCATGGGGAACGGACTCTAAATTCTGTGAAGGCATAAGGCATTAAAGAGTGCAACCTTCCCTGATACAATCAGAGATGAACATGAAATATACAGCTCTCTGGGACTGTCGGTGATATTAGGGTATATGGAATACTGTATGTGAGTGAAAGGTATTGAGAGAGAATTAATTGCAATTAGAGAAAGTGTAAATATTTCCTTAAAAGTTACAATGTGATACACCCACCTGAGTCAGCTCATTAAAAAATCCAAGTAGAACTCACTAAGATATGGTACACAGAAATACTTGGACATATTTGATTTATGCCTTCCGTTTCTCTATATAAGGTTCTGTAATAAAGCTCACGATAGCTTAAATAACACTTTAATTAGTAAGATATCCGAGGCGCATTGTGGTTGGGGTTACCATTATGATTGCAACTATGGTTATAGCTTGGATCGTGGTGGGTTACTGTATGTATCCTTGATTTAAGTTCCATTCATGTTGCTATTTTAATTTGTATTATGTTCAACACCTGTTTATTATTAATGTAGATCCATTGAATGAAAAAATATATAATTTTAAAAAAAACACGTTACAATGGAAATATTGGACGGGCTGCGAAACTGCTCCAATGTATAGGCTGCAAATCTTTTAATATGATGATGCGTATATGGTTATGCGTGTGTGTGAATCAATGTGTCCAATCTTAAACCTCTATTGCTGCTTTTATGCAGCGTTAAAGGGTCAGGGTGTATGTTTGTATTGCGTTGGTATCTTTGCTGACTAAGGTTAACCCCACAGCTCTGATTTGACCCATAATAACGTTCTAAACGAGCATGTTCAGTAGAACAGTTGCTGATGTGATTACTGGATTGCTTTAAAGGCCTGTGGTACAGTCACTGAAAGAGACAGGTCGTGTGGAACCGGAGCTGTTTAAAGAGGTGACAATTTACTTCAGTGACATCGTGGGATTTACCACCATCTGCAAGTACAGCACACCTATGGAAGTGGTGGACATGTTGAATGACGTATACAAGAACTTTGACCACATTCTGGACCATCACGATGTGTACAAGGTACAGTATCTAGACAAGAGTACAAGTGAGCTTCTTGAACCCCACAGCATGGAGGTTCACCCTATTGAATGTTGCTTATAGTGTGGTTATCATATATCCAGGCAAACATAATTGCCGATGACTGCAATAAGTTGTGGGCAGTTTTACTACACTGTTAGTGATCAGTGCAAGTCTCATAAATGCCAATATGTCTCCTCTAAGGTTGCATCTCATCAAGCAATTCAAATAGTCCCACCAACACAAAATCATTCCAGCCGATTTGTATACCTCTTATATCAACCTCATATAGTTATAAATCAGTGAGGTAGGAGACAGTTGCACTCTATGCTGCAGGGTTAACTGCCCAGGGGTTAACTGCGGGGTTAACAGCCACCCCCGATGAAGTTCCTGGTGGAATGAAACGCTCGTCGGGTGTTGATGACGCCAGAGTCATCAAGTGTATAGCGCAAGCCCAACGAAGGCTGCGGCTCTTTTGAGTCTTTTGCTGCGATTTCCTGGTTACACTCAGACAGATAACTAAGATGTGGGCTGAAACAAGCTTCCACTAGAAGTTTAGGACGCAATTATATTCCTGGCCCACTCTCCGAAGATAACATGCACTTATGAATACATACAGCTCACACGGGGCTTCTTGACTCTAAGCAGCAAGGATACATCTGCTACGTTGGCTAACGGGGCCTAATCAGACTACAACGCAATAAGCAACATTCAATAAGAGACATGGTCGGTCTGATACATCAACCTAACCATTTGCCTTACTAGCAACTGTAAATCCAAGCATCACTGCACACAATCTCTACAGCTGTTTGTAGGGCTATTCACCCCTACACTACACTTCTGGTATCCTGGGATTTAATACAAAAATCCAGGGATATCATAAAAAGATACGATCCTGTTGATCAACCACCTGTTGAACATCGCTACAAATAACTAATATATATGCACTAAGTTTTATTTAATACTCACTTTACTTTATTTTATTTAGGTTATATACAGAGATTAGGTAGTGGTTATAGGTATCACTTTTCACCACTATTTTTAGAGATTTAGACTTGTGCTTGTATGATAGGTCATTTATTCCCATTACCTCTTAGCATAGTTATCCCACAGTATTATTATCAGCAGCATCAACAGATCTGTTTAATTATACATATCTGTTAAGCTGCGCTATTTCATTTAGGTTTTAAGCAGTACCCTATTTCTTGTTAATAAAATGTATTGTATTAGTGGGGATGGGAAATCATCCCTTTCCAGTGAATGACACATGAGTTTTCTTACCTAATAGGAGGTTGAGTGCACTCATTTCTTAGAAATACTCTTTGTTATTTCCAAGCCAGATTGATGACCCTAAAGTATAGGAAGATGTGAAGAAGTGATAAAAATATCAATGAAGAACTATACCCTTTGTTTCCATTAAAATAATGAAGTGTGGCATTCTGGAAACAATTTGATGCTGTTTAATGCTGATGTGTATCTCCATTCTCTTCTAGTCTCCCATAGTTCCTTGTTTTTACTCGAACAGAACTTTATGTTTTCATAATGTGACTGAAATCCTGAGTGTGTGCAGTGCTCGCTGGAAGGGTTTGTCTTTTCTGAAGTGGGTTAGAAAGTATTAGGGTTAAGAACGTATGTAAGAGAGACAAAGCTAAACTACACAAACAATACCCTACATCAGTGTTTCCCAACTCCAGTCCTCAGGGAACTCCAACAGGTCAGGTCACAGGGACATCCCTGCTCCTGCACAGGTGGGTCAATCAGCGGCTCAGTCATTTTGACTGAGCCCCCTGTGCTGGAGCAGGGATATCCCTATGACCTGACCTGTTGGGGTTCCCTGAGGACTGGAGTTGGGAAACACTGGGTTACATTATATATATTATGGGACTTGTTTGTTCCGCTGAGTTGACTGATAGAGCCGTTTGTTTGGCTGATTTACCCTTTGAAACCAATTTCTTTCAATACCAATTGAAGCCCCTAAATGTCCTAATCCTTATACACAGATAAACAGCCATACTGTAAGTCCTGTTAGTGCAGCATGCCCCAAGCATGCCATAACCATGCTAACAATGAGAAATACACCAAATGATATCACATTTAAACCAAAATACAGTGTTTTCTCTTCTATAAACTGTTTCATTGCAGATCTCCCTGACCTGAAAGGGTTAACACATCTGTTTCTGCAAATATTCCCCCCCCCCCCCCCCACCCCTTTAGTGGAAGATCCCATTATAGAGCACTTGGTATGTGTGTAACCTTGCGTAGTGTTTGAATTTGATGGTGTGTTGCTACAAATCTCGTAGTTAGTGAGTGTGAGACGGGCACTCGTATAGGTGCAGTCCCATGTAACTGGCCAAAAAACATACTTTTGTACAGAATTTTTAGATCTAATCGGCTTCCTTACACTAATCCTAAATGTGGCTGCATTTCTATAGGGGAAGCTGAATGAGGGAATGTTTATCATCCAAGTGTTTTCTTTCCCCTTATCCCTCTGTCCCTATCAGAGAGGTAATAAAGATAAGGAGAGGGGGAGAGAGGGGGCTCTGCCTGTGCAAACTCTTGTAGAACGCACAGTGACGTCAGACAGAAGGGAGCAGCCGGAGATCAAACCCCTCCCAGGTCTCAGCTCCCCGTGTCTACAGAATAACTTTAGAAAGTGATTAGAAAATACTTCTAGGTGTCAGATTTAGGTTAAAAAAAGGCATCAATCATCCAGATGTCACCCCTTAAACGTTACTGCCATTGGTACAATTTGGTCCTAGGAGGGACTGACTGTAAGTTTCCTCTGTCTTCCTACAGGTTGAAACAATTGGTGATGCCTATATGGTGGTCAGTGGCTTGCCGAATCGTAATGGAAATAGACACGCGGTGGATATTTGCCGGATGGCTCTGGATATCCTCAGTTTCGTGGGCTCTTTTGAACTGCGGCATTTACCGGGTTTACCTGTCTGGATAAGGATTGGGGTACACTCAGGTATGCGTATCTTCTGGGATTGCATACAGCAATTGTATTTATTGTCCTAGTCACTAAAGTAGCGATAAGTGGCATTTTACCGTGGCGATATGTCCGCAGTATTTTTAAGTGTATGCAAATAAGGAATTAATGGCTAATTACGTAATTGCATGCCACTCACTAAACTCTCATACTTGCTGATATCAGCCTACCGGCAACACATAATGCCAATATTTATAACCTACCCAAGACTGGCACATGGCCTACCCTGCCTATATAATGGCCACTACAGACATAGGCAAGATAAGCTAACGTAGAACAGGTAAAATAAGTACTATTACCAATGTAGAACTTATTCAAATATTCACCCATTTGACGCCCAAGTGGCCAACTCATGGCTGGTAGGTCATTTAGGTCCCTTGGCTTCTTGCATGCTGGTTCCTGAGATCAAGGAGCAGGTTTTTGTGTACAGTATGTTTGAATACAATTCACTAATGACATCACTGATGACATCACATATGACATAATCCCATCACACAAGCCTCAAGCTACCACTTAATGTTGGTCACTGTGAAAATCTAATTTGTAACATTAGCAAAAATACCGGAGCAGCCAAAGTTCTTCAAGATCATTATTTGGGACGAGAGTACAATGTCCCACACACACGCAGCATTAGAGTCTCTCAGTGTTTGGGACGAGAGTACAATGTCCCCCACACGCAGCATTAGAGGCTCTCTGTGTTTGGGACGGGAGTACAATGTCCCACACACGCAGCATTAGAGGCTCTCAGTGTTTGGGACGGGAGTACAATGTCCCACACACACGCAGCATTAGAGGCTCTCGGTGTTTGGGACGGGAGTACAATGTCCCACACACACACGCAGCATTAGAGGCTCTTGGTGTTTGGGACGGGAGTACAATGTCCCACACACGCAGCATTAGAGGCTCTCGGTGTTTGGGAAGGGAGTACAATGTCCCACACACGCAGCATTAGAGGCTCTCGGTGTTTGGGACGGGAGTACAATGTCCCACACACACACGCAGCATTAGAGGCTCTCGGTGTTTGGGACGGGAGTACAATGTCCCACACACGCAGCATTAGAGGCTCTCAGTGTTTGGGACGGGAGTACAATGTCCCACACACGCAGCATTAGAGTCTCTCAGTGTTTGGGACGGGAGTGCAATGTCCCACACACACGCAGCATTAGAGTCTCTCAGTGTTTGGGACGGGAGTACAATGTCCCACACACACGCAGCATTAGAGGCTCTCGGTGTTTGGCACGGGAGTACAATGTCCCGCACACACGCAGCATTAGAGGCTCTCGGTGTTTGGGACGGGAGTACAATGTCCCACACACGCAGCATTAGAGTCTCTCAGTGTTTGGGACGGGAGTACAATGTCCCGCACACACGCAGCATTAGAGGCTCTCGGTGTTTGGGACGGGAGTACAATGTCCCACACACACACGCAGCATTAGAGGCTCTCAGTGTTTGGGATGGGAGTACAATGTCCCACACACGCAGCATTAGAGGCTCTCAGTGTTTGGGATGGGAGTACAATGTCCCACACACACGCAGCATTAGAGGCTCTCGGTGTTTGGGACGGGAGTACAATGTCCCACACACACACAGCATTAGAGGCTCTCGGTGTTTGGGACAGGAGTACAATGTCCCACACACACGCAGCATTAGAGGCTCTCGGTGTTTGGGACGGGAGTACAATGTCCCACACACATGCAGCATTAGAGGCTCTCTGTGTTTAGGACAGGAGTACAATGTCCCACACACACGCAGCATTAGAGGCTCTCGGTGTTTGGGACAGGAGTACAATGTCCCACACACACGCAGCATTAGAGACTCTCAGTGTTTGGGACGGGAGTACAATGTCCCACACACGCAGCATTAGAGGCTCTCTGTGTTTGGGACGGGAGTACAATGTCCCACACACGCAGCATTAGAGGCTCTCAGTGTTTGGGATGGGAGTACAATGTCCCACACACACGCAGCATTAGAGGCTCTCGGTGTTTGGGACGGGAGTACAATGTCCCACACACGCAGCATTAGAGGCTCTCTGTGTTTGGGGCGGGAGTACAATGTCCCACACACGCAGCATTAGAGGCTCTCTGTGTTTGGGACGGGAGTACAATGTCCCACACACAGCATTAGAGGCTCTCGGTGTTTGGGACGAGAGTACAATGTCCCACACACGCAGCATTAGAGGCTCTCGGTGTTTGGGACGGGAGTACAATGTCCCACACACGCAGCATTAGAGGCTCTCAGTGTTTGGGACGGGAGTACAATGTCCCACACACACGCAGCATTAGAGGCTCTCGGTGTTTGGGACGAGAGTACAATGTCACACACACGCAGCATTAGAGACTCTCGGTGTTTGGGACGGGAGTACAATGTCCCACACACGCAGCATTAGAGGCTCTCTGTGTTTGGGACGGGAGTACAATGTCCCACACACACGCAGCATTAGAGGCTCTCAGTGTTTGGGACGGGAGTACAATGTCACACACACGCAGCATTAGAGGCTCTCGGTGTTTGGGACGGGAGTACAATGTCCCACACACACGCAGCGTTAGAGGATCTCTGTGTTTGGGGCGGGAGTACAATGTCCCACACACACGCAGCGTTAGAGACTCTCAGTGTTTGGGACGGGAGTACAATGTCCCACACACGCAGCATTAGAGGCTCTCAGTGTTTGGGACGGGAGTACAATGTCCCACACACGCAGCATTAGAGGCTCTCAGTGTTTGGGATGGGAGTACAATGTCCCCCACACACGCAGCATTAGAGGCTCTCAGTGTTTGGGACGGGAGTACAATGTCCCACACACGCAGCATTAGAGGCTCTCAGTGTTTGGGACGGGAGTACAATGTCCCACACACGCAGCATTAGAGGCTCTCAGTGTTTGGGACGAGAGTACAATGTCCCACACACGAAGCATTAGAGGCTCTCAATGTTTGGGACGAGAGTACAATGTCCCACACACACGCAGCATTAGAGGCTCTCAGTGTTTGGGACGGGAGTACAATGTCCCACACACGCAGCATTAGAGGCTCTCGGTGTTTGGGACGGGAGTACAATGTCCCACACACACACAGCATTAGAGGCTCTCGGTGTTTGGGACGGGGGTACAATGTCCCACACGCAGCATTAGAGGCTCTCGGTGTTTGGGACGGGAGTACAATGTCCCACACACTCGCAGCATTAGAGGATCTCAGTGTTTGGGACGGGAGTACAATGTCCCACACACACACAGCATTAGAGGCTCTCTGTGTTTGGGACGGGAGTACAATGTCCCACACACACGCAGCATTAGAGGCTCTCAGTGTTTGGGACGGGAGTACAATGTCCCACACACGCAGCATTAGAGGCTCTCGGTGTTTGGGACGGGAGTACAATGTCCCACACACACAGCATTAGAGGCTCTCTGTGTTTGGGACGGGAGTACAATGTCCCACACACACGCAGCATTAGAGGCTCTCGGTGTTTGGGACGGGGGTACAATGTCCCACACGCAGCATTAGAGGCTCTCGGTGTTTGGGACGGGAGTACAATGTCCCACACACACGCAGCATTAGAGGCTCTCAGTGTTTGGGACGGGAGTACAATGTCACACACACACGCAGCATTAGAGGCTCTCTGTGTTTGGGACGGAGGTACAATGTCCCACACACACGCAGCATTAGAGGCTCTCAGTGTTTGGGACGGGAGTACAATGTCCCACACACGCAGCATTAGAGGCTCTCGGTGTTTGGGACGGGAGTACAATGTCCCACACACATGCAGCATTAGAGGCTCTCAGTGTTTGGGACGGGGGTACAATGTCCCACACACGCAGCATTAGAGGCTCTCGGTGTTTGGGGCGGGAGTACAATGTCCCACACACGCAGCATTAGAGGCTCTCGGTGTTTGGGACGGGAGTACAATGTCCCACACACGCAGCATTAGAGGCTCTCGGTGTTTGGGACAGGAGTACAATGTCCCACACACGCAGCATTAGAGGCTCTCGGTGTTTGGGACGGGAGTACAATGTCCCACACACAAGCAGCATTAGGCCTCGGTCCCGCTGCGCTCGTTGGCGCGGGTGGCCATGTCGCGAGTTCCCCACCAGCAGGGGAATCCTCGCGAGCCGGTCCCGGTCCCCCCTGGCTGCACAGCTGACTACACGCTGTGGCGCGTCAGCCGCTAGGAGACACAAGAGAATGGTGTTTCCTAGCGTTGACGCGTCCCGTGGTGTGGCTGTGAGCCAATGGGGAGGGGAGGCTTCGGGAGGAGGAGAGGCATCGGGGAGCGGGGAGGAGTGTGGAGTGAAAGCAGGTGAGTGCCTGTCTGTGTGTGTGTCTGAGTGCGTGCGTGCCTGTCGGTGTGTGTCTGTGTGTGTATGTATGTGTGTGCCTGAGTGCGTGAGTGCCTGCCTCTGTCTGTGTGTGTGTGTGTGTGTGTGTATGAGTGCGTGTGTGTGTATGAGTGCGTGAGTGCCTGCCTGCCTGTCTGTGTGTGTGTGTGTGTGTGTGTGTGTGTGTGTGTGTGTATGTATGAGTGCCTGCGTGTGTGTGTGTTTAAACTTACCCTCAGCAGCTCCAGCTCCAGCTCCAGCCCGAGTCCGTGGAGGGAGGGGGGGGGGAGAGTAGCGGGTCCCTCCGCTCAAGCCACGCCCCCCCTCCCTGTCAAGCCTCCCACTCCCGCCCACCTCCCGCTCCGGCTCCCGCTCCCTACAGACCGCATATCGCGGTCTGTGTATGTCAGCGCCCCGCCTGTCTGCAGTGCGGGTGCGCTGACTCTGGGAGCGGGGCCTTAGCCTTAGCGGCTCTCTGTGTTTGGGACGGGGAGTACAATGTCCCACACGCAGCATTAGCGGCTCTCGATCGCACACTTCAGAACCTCAGAGGCAATGAAACGATTATGGATGGAGTTGTTATTTTACCCGGTGATTCACATTAATAAACTAAAAAATGTAATTATTAATTTATAAATCTCAGTATTTTTCTGTTTCCTAGGCTGCGTCCCCGCTAGCACGGAGTGCGCGGCTCTTGCGGCCGTTACATATATAGATATATAGATATATGTAAGTCCCCGCTCACCTGCGCTCGGTGCTTAGATAAACAAAAAATGTATACTTTCCCATGTGCTCGACTACCCGCAATGCCCCACCCCCCCGCGCGTGTAAATGCAGGACACCCGGAGCTCAAGCATGAGCGCGCTCAGCGTTAGGGGGGACTCAGCCTTAGAATTCCCGCGCAACGCCCGGTGCTTAATATTTGCTCATATGGATGTTATTATTTTGGTGTTTTATCTGTAGGGTTTTTATGTTGTGTGTTAACCCTTTGGTGCCTGAAGGCGTTCCTTTGCAATGGATTGGTAGCCTCAGACATCAAAAGGTTAAGTAACTTTGTGCCATATGGTTTTGCAAGAAATCCTATCTCATAACCCTATAGTAGAAAACCACACACACACACACACACACACACACACACACACACACACACACACACACACACACACACTTGCATTGCTAGATCTCATTCATGCAGATTTCTATGAGTTTGTGCTTATTTGTATTTGCTAACATTATTTAACGCTGAGTTTTAAAAAAAATAACAGGGGGTCTCCGAAGCTGAACCCCATTAATTTTAGCTCTGGGGACCCCCTGCTTCCCAAGATACTTTCCTCCATCGGGGGTGCTGGTATCTCCTGCAAGTTTAAAGCTCCAGCGTCACGCGCACCGGATGACGTCGCGGCTTCCTATTGGCCTGCAGGGAGCAGGAACGTTGAAACATGGCTATTATGTTAACCCCAGCTAGCCAGCGCCAACGGCTTCCGGCATCACCTACGGAAGTATCTACAGCAGCAGGGGGTCAATGGAGCTGAAATGAATGGGGTTCAGCTAAAAAAACAAAACAGAAAATAAAACGGCCAGCTTGGATTGACGCTTTAATGCAATTTTCAAGTATGCAAATGAGAATGAATATCGCAAACCATTTATAAATATGTTGTTCTTAATGAATATGTCGGTAATTCTACCAAGTATCGCAGAGACCCCGCTTTTTTAACACATTTTATTGCAGCATTGTCGTCCTTTAGTGAGTTTAGCCCCTAGTATCATTGTATGAAAGTCCTTTTTTGGCCAATGTGGTCTGGAGAGCATCCATAGGAGCCGTAAGGGGAAAAGAGAAGCCCCACTGGCATTACATCACATATACTGTATTAAGGACACCTCCCAAACTTGTGTCTTCAAGGTGACATACACTTCACACTGCATAGCAATCCTCCATTTTTGGAAACTGCAGGTCCCCAGGAGCTGAGCCTCTCTATCCCCTATACTGGGGACTCCACGGGTCCTGAGATATTTACTCTTTTATGTGCCAGTAAAATGAATGATGGTAGCCGGAGCCATCCATTAGAAATGCTGTGCTGACATGGGAGAGAGGCTTGGAGAGCATGGGAGAGAGGCTTGGAGAGCAGCCATATTGAATTTCCCAAAGGGACCAGAAACACTGGCACATAGAACTGTAAATATATCCGGTACCAAGGGGCCCCTGGGTCTAAGGATATCGTGGTTCCTCTCAGGGCAACGCCCGGAGTTGGGAGATTTCTGCTTTTACATTGATGGTTCTATAGAATAAAGTTATTTTTTCGGTCTACTCAGGTCCATGTGCTGCTGGCGTCGTCGGGATTAAAATGCCAAGATACTGTCTGTTTGGGGACACCGTGAACACAGCCTCAAGGATGGAGTCTACGGGCTTGCGTAAGGATAATAAGAGTTATCTATTGAAGTTCTGATATACTTTCATCCGGATGAAGGTCACATATGGGAGCCATAAAATATACTTCTAAATCCTGATGAAGGTTTCACCTACAAATCGCCAACTGTGGGGTTTATGTGTTAAGGCAATTTTGGAGCAAACGCCATTTTCATCTTTCGCCTCGTAGCGTCAATGTATCAATCTGTTTGCTCCAATTGTTGATTGTGTGTGGCAGCTTGCGATTTGGGGAGTGCCAATAGAAGGAATTATTGAGGAATTACATGATGCACAGTGTGTGTGTGTGTATATATATATTATATATAAAATTATATTTCTACATTCAATATGTGTAAATAAATCTATCAAGTTTAAAGCAGTTGTTCCCCTCCTACCCCCCTATTCTTCTATTCTTTACCAAGATGTGACACAGGGGGTACCCCGGAGCTGAACCAGGGGACTGGTTCCCAAGATACTTACTGGTACTGCCTGGTATTTAAATCTCTGGCATCATGTGGGACAATAAGAAGCCATAACGGATAATGTTGGGAGTTACTTGTGGCCTTCATAATGCGGGAGATAAAGACCGCCATTTAGTTTTCCCTGAAGGGACAGGAACATGATACCTTCAGCTGTAAGAATCTCTGGAACTAGGGGGCTCCTGCAGCTGACAATAATGGGGTTCAACTAGGGGTCCCCCTGCTTCTCATCCTGGTAAAAGAAAGTAAAGGAAGGGGGCAGAAGCATTCCACTCTAATTGTATTGATGTATTTTTTATACCAGCTTTACGAATTCATGTAAGTAAGTCGACAATCTCCATTCTGAAAAGGACAGACTGTGAATTCCAATATGAAGTGAGAGGGGAGACATATCTAAAGGTAAGGGGGCTTTTTCTGTACGGAGGTAACTCAATTAGCTAATAGATAATGTGTGTGTATACTGTATATATTCTGAATAGTCTAGGACAGGGGCAGCCAACTCCAGTCATCAAGGGCCACCAGCAGGTCAGGTCTGCACAGGTGGCTCGGTCAGTGTCCCGGTCATTGGGTATTCCTGGTATAGGCTCGGGTTTCGAGGGCTGCTTGTAACACAAAGTACCTTCTAGTTGAGAAAACAGTCAGATGGCATTTGTGTGAGCGACGCCCAAGTATAACACATCTGCATCTCAATGTATTTCACCATTGCTGGCGTCTCTCAGCGGTTTCCTTGTCTGAATATTTTAGGGCAAAGGGACCGAGACTACGTATTGGCTGACGGGCGAGAAGGAGCAGAAATACAACATCCCCACACCTCCGTCTGTGTAAGTGACCCGTCCTTCTGTACAGTAGCTCATGGGGTGGACAGACAAGCACAACCAGGAGGCTCAATGATGCCGTTTTGTGCTCGTACTGTTGGACCACTCAGCACGAGGTTGCATATGGGCTCCTTATCACATGAATACATCCAATCTGGCTAGGTGTTGACATTTGGAATAGTTGTTGTAATGACCTGTGCATTATATGGATGGTGTTGAGAGATAAGGATTGCATGGCATCTTTTGTATCTGTTTACACAACTTGGGCTGAGTCCATAGAGACTTCAGCCGTGCGGAGGCGCGCGGAGGCTGAGGGAAAGCCGGTGCTTTCCCTGGCGTTAGTTCGCGTGCCGTCCGGGGGCGTGTCGGGGGGCGGGCCAGTGACGTCACGGAGCTGGTTCGCCCTCATTGGGCGAACCGCTCACGTGACCGGCCCTGCGCTCCTGTGAGCACTTAAACTAAAAAATTATTGGCGGCTAAGCTTCTGTGGCGCCTGTGGAAGCGTGCGCGAGCCCCTGCTAAAGCCGCTCTAATTGCGCCTGCAGGAGCTCACTGCCTAGCGTGAGCGCGGGTCAGCGCCTAAGCGCTGACCATGCCCGCGGCCAAAGGAAATAAAGAATAGTTAAAAGGAAGGTTTTAACAAACAAAAATGTATGCAGTCAAGAGGGTTACAAATAATGTGTACTGATAGCTCTGGACATATTTATTTATAAAGTATTTTATCCTGAAAAAAATTGAGAGTTAGCTCCTGGGACCTATCTACTAGAAACATATTTGAATTTTAGTGATAAAAATAAGTACAACCCGTCATAAAATGTTCCTGGTGTGTAGGAAGGCTTGATCCATATGAGGCATTGTAGCTTATTCTAGTAGCTCTGAAGTGGTCATTGCCAAACCGGGCGGTGTGACGTGTTCACAAGAAGTGGGATGAAATGTGAGAGAAACCCTTATTCTCCATTGCAAACCGCATCTACTAAACGGTTTCTATAACAAGTGCCAGACGCGCGGATTGTACGCGCGGTAGAAGCGGAGTGACATGAGCTGGTGCTAACTCCATCCCCAGTCTGACTGGTGGGTTTTGCTCTCTCAGACAAACCCATATTACAGGCTCTGGATGTAACTCGCACAATCCCGATCTCGCCAGCCTGGAGGTGGCGGGAAAGAAATGCGCGTTTGGGGCTTTTTGGACAAACTGATGGGATTGGCGGAGCCGGAGTGAAACCGCTTCTAAAAAAAGCCTTTTAGACACAGATTGGATATGCGAGAAGGGCTTACAGCATAGCAAAGCGCGCCGATCCCATCAGAAACGGCTCTTTACAAGCGGTGTATCACACTTCAGATACTTGAATAGGCCCCATACTAGTTTATTGTTCAAAATTAATTTTGACCATGTTAATAATTGTATTTTTTTGTATAGCAAAGTTAGTGTACACAGCACTATACATAGTTTTACACTCTAGGATTTTAGTGCCTAGCGCACAGGGAGATAATGTGACTCACTGGAACAGGATTAATTATTTCTCTGTATTTTTCCTGCTCTCAGGCTCCCAGCCCCCCTCCCCCCTCCTCCCCCCAGCTAAAGTTACATGTTTTTCCCTGCTCTGTAGCAGCCAGAGCTGTGTATATTGCAACATAGTTGTTACAAGTCATCCCCTGTTACACAGCCTCTAGTCAGTTGCTCTGGCAACATATCAATACTCACAGTTTGAGATTGGGTTAGCCCTCTCCCTCTGCTTTATCTGCATATTGTTATGCCCCTTAGCCTGTTCCTGTCTGACAGGAAAGTGTGCTCTCTCCTTTCCAACAAGCAGCCAAAGTGAGGAGACACTTCTTCCACTGCTCCCTCAGAAAGGGAAATTCTTTTTACCTTCCCCTCAGAGAAGCACTCCCCATAGCAGAGCACCTTCCTCTCATAGGTTATTCTCCTGACACGAGAAATCTGCTAGCACAATCCACATATAGAACTTTTATATTTCTGTCAACTCTCCTCAATAAAGTTGAAGAAAATAGAAGGACTTTGTGTGCTTTAAAAGGGGACGAGTTAAGCTACATGGAATTACTCACATGCTACATATGAGCCTGGGTCCAGAATAGTCCCCTGCTTCACACTCAGTGTCAGTGTTATCAAAATCAGTGTCTGTATTCACTGAGCCTTTACTCACTGAGCGCTTACTCACTGAGCCGCTCCTTCACTAGTGAATACAGTAAATCAGTACAAAATAAAACATTTTTTAAATTGTAATTCATTGAAACATATACCTGCAGTGATACTGTGACAAGAATACATTTTGTTAATCTATATAATTAAACATCCGTGCTGCGTCAAATAAATATTTGATTAATACACAGCCACTTATTTGTTCGCAAACAATATAAACAGACTTTTTACCTTTTTAGGCGCACAGATACAATTTATTTTAGTACATACAGTACCTTTACCATCGGTGTGCCTATCGCAGTCCGTTTCCGTGCACCAAAATATTTCACAAAACCATTTTTGCCGCATACGGCGCATGTCGAGAAAGACGGTTAGTACATAGACACAAACAACCCCAATACATTTGAGGTTTCCGGTGTCAATTTTATATAAAAAAATGCCATTTGGGACACTGTACATACGTCCCATATTTACTAAGAAGCGCTGCTTCCATGCCGTAAGTAAGAAACCTGTCACGTGATTGTGCCATAGTCACTATGTGGCGTTACTCCGAAAGACACCTTCTAGGTTAGAAGACACCTTACAGCCAATTCAGGTTCGCAACCAGCTGTACAAGGCCTGCGACACAAATGCAACTCAGGGCCCCAAGTGAGAGAGGGGGTGGTGGGCGCCAAGGAGCCTGACGACTGGGGGTGGGAGATGGCTCACCTGCTTCTTGCGTTTCTTTCGACAGAGGAAGGGGCGGGCAACTCGGCTGACCCGGAAGTCACAACCTACTTCCTGTCGAGCACAACTTCTGGGTTCAGCCGGACAGTACTCCCTCCTGGCTAGGGTGACCATATTTGTCCCAACAAAAACCGTGACAAAAGTCGTACAGGCGCAGTTGCCGACTGCACACGGGTGAACGGCGAGCGCCGACTGCACATGCGCCAAGAGCGCTTGTCGACCATGCATGCGCTCGTGCAGCCAGAAAACGCCAATCATGCACGCACATGAGCGGCCGGCAAGTTCCAATCAATCGCACATGCGCAGCCAGCGGCATAGAAAACCGGGATAGCACCACAAAAAGTTGGGATAGAGGCCAAAAAAGCACTGTCCTGGCTAAACCGGGACGTCTGGCCACCCTAGTCCTTGCGCTCCCTCCCAGACGGCAGACCTGAGCCCATCCATTTGAATGAAATATGAGAAGCTATAATTAGTAAGTCGCGCTGGAAGGCATGTCATGGAGAATCAATGCTTGGTAACTATATATATCCAGGTTATCAGTCACAGAACATGTCCATCCATTTTCTGGAGCATACAGCCCAATACAAGCAAAAAAGCTAAAGCTTACAATTTCACCAACATAAAATAACATGGCATGGGTGGATATCCTTCTATATGTGTGTAAAAAATAAGTATGTATCAGTGTGTGCGTTTAGACCAGCGGTTTTCACAGGGGTTCCTAGGAACCCTTGGGTTCCCCGGGCATCCCTAAAGGGTCCCTGCAATTTTCAGGTCATTTGAAAATTGTACCAAATACAGAAGAATTTACATTGCATTTGATCTCAGACACGCTATTAGAGAGAGTCGGGGTTCCTTACAATGCATCTGATCTCAGAAGCGCTATTAGAGAGGGTTGGGGTTCCTCAAAATTTCACAATATAATTATGGGGTTCCTTAACGGAAAAAAAAAGGTTTAGATTGTGTATCAGTGTGTGTGTGTGTGTGCGTGTGTTTACACTATGTGTATCAGTGACTTAGTGTGTGTAAGTGTGCAGAGCTGGCCCCTCTGACACTGAAGGTATGTTAAATTAAATATATAACGCAAGACATAGATTTTAAACTCAGGTGAGTCTGTGGCTTCAGATAAAAGGAATGACCTGAATGTACTGTGTTCCACCTAGGGAAAATCAGCAGCGTCTGCAGACGGATTTTGCAGAGATGATCAAGGAATCTCTGAACAAGAGAGAAGCTGAGGGCTCCAGGGACAGACTGCCTACCCGCGTGGCAAGCTATCGCAGTGGGACCTTGGAATATCTTCAACTAGCTAGCAGTGATCCATCCAACACTTACCTGTAACAGTGGAGTAGGGAACCAGGTCCAGTCAAGAGAAGGACTGGGAATGTCAGGACGTGTACATAGTGTATCTCCATCAAAGGGAAATCGTCATCTATATTAGTGGTGGCAACCATGAGCCCTAGGGCCATATGTAACTTCAGAGGGGTCAACGTATATCCTCTTCATCCTGGGCAAAATGTTCTTCATGCGCGTGTCTACTCAATATTCTGTGAAACCGCATCCCAGGGCTGGGGAAGTGATCGGCTCCATTCAAATGAATGGGATTAAAGTCTTCTCCAGGGCAGGGAAGATGTCTTCACAGCATATTAACTAAGTGCCATGGGGTTGTACCGAAATAATAAGTTTGCTAAACTCTACAGCCCTTACTCAATACGACGGGAAGCCGCTTCCCGGATCCGGAGAAGATGTTCTTCCCATTTGAATGGAGATGATGTGTTCTCCAGCGCCGGGAAGTGGAAGAGGAACGTGCATTGACCCACAACTGTTTCTTCTAATCTTGCTTGTTAATCACATTTCTCATTTTTGAGACAGATTTATAGCTGTGGATGTTGCTTTCTCAGGGAATTGTTACCTTTGTTGTACTTTTATAAACGTACTATGTATGTGTGCAGGAATATAACTTATTTAATAATAAAATCTGTATTTTTGCTCGATCTGTTTGCGATGTTTATTTTGTATGATGCCTGCATTAAGTTTGAATATAAGGCAGTTATAGATTGTATTGTATGTCTTTATTTATATGCGCCATTAATGTACATAGCGCTTCACAGTAGTAAATCATATAAATTACAAATAATACAAATAACAGATAAAGGGAATAAGTGCTTCAGGCATAAAAGTAACATTAAGGAAGATGAGTCCCTGCTCCGAGGAGCTTACAGTCTAATTGGTAGGTAAGGAGAACGTACAGAGACAATAGGAGGGAGTTCTGGTAAGTGCGTCTGCAGGGGCCAAACTTTATGTATCATGTGTCCAGTATTATCCACGGTGTTACTCATATGCTTCTTTAAGCAAGAGTGTCTTAAGGTGGGTCTTAAAGGTGGATAGAGAGGGTGATAATCGGGTATTGAGGGGAAGGGCATTCCAGAGGTGCGGGGCAGTCAGTGAGAAAGGTTTAAGGCGGGAGAGTGCTTTAGATACAAAGGGGGTAGAAAGAAGACATCCTTGAGAAGAAAGCAAGACTCGGGATGGTGCATAGCGAGAAATTAGGGCTGAGATGTAAGGAGGGGCAGAAGAGGGTAAAGCTTTAAAAGTGGGGAGGAGAATTGAGTGTGAGATGTGAGATTTGATAGGAAGCCAGGAGAGGGATTTCAACAGGGGAGACGCAGAGACAGATTTAGGAAAGAGTAGAGTGATTCTGGCAGCTGCATTTAGGATAGATTGTAGGGGAGACCGGTGAGAGGCAGGAAGGATGGACAGCAGGAGGTTACAGTAATCAAGACGGGAGAGAATGAGGGCCTGAGTCAGAATTTTAGCAGTCGAGGAACAGGCGTATCTTTGTGATATTGCAGAGGAAAAAGCGACAGGTTTTAGAAATGTTTTGAATGTGAGAGGAGAATGTGAGAGAGGAGTCGAGTGTGACCCCTAAGCAGCGTGCTTGGGCTACTGGGTGAATGATCGTACTCCCAACAGTAATGTGGAAGGAGTTGGAAGGCCAGGTTTGGGAGGAAGTACGAGGAGCTCTGTTTTTGCCACGTTTAGTTTAAGGCGACAGAAGGCCATCCAGGATGATATCGCAGAGAGACTATAAGGTTAAAAATTGTATCTGTCAGCTCTGTTCCCTTCAGGCGATGGATACGATGTAGCGGTCAGTGCAAGATGTTGATCTCAGCAAAGAAAAAGAGATAATGAAAACACATAAAATTAGTGCATGTATTGAGTGGACACAGTCTGTCCTCTTGTGGAAAGGGGGGGGGGGGAGGGGGAGAGGAGGTGGGAAGGGGGGGGCGGGAAGGTAGTGAGAGGTATTAACTTGATATATGACAATACAAAAGTAGTGGAACAATAATAATATAGCTCAGTGACTCACACGGCCGTGTGTGAGACCCTTCCCTCAGAGGCGAATGGGAAAATAGGTGACTGCATATGAATACTCCAGCAGTAGGGGATATATAAAAATGGAAGAACAACTCACATGGCCTTATGTGAGCCGCTTCCCTCAGTGAATAAGTGCTGTCAGTCTTTTTCTGATCAGTCACGTCTCCTCAGTATCTCACAGTGGAGACAAGGTGTGGATAGCTCCTCTCCCAGGTGCCCATATAACAAGAAATGGGCAGAGCCTGGATTAGTAACAATAAAAGAATTTATTCCAGCAATAAAGATAAAACTTTGGAGCACTCACACACAACGGAAAACAGCCCAGAGCCAGCCGCAGGTCTATCCGGTAGACCCTTCCTTCCCGATGAACTCCCGCTAGCGCTTCCGACAGCGGGACCGGTGTCGGGGGATCTTGCCGGAAGTCCGGCGGCTGCCTGGGTCCTACACACAATGAGCACCGGCAGGGAAATACGCGTTTCGCAAATGATGCTTCGTCAGGTTCCCTTCAGGGACTGAAAAGGTTAAAGCAGTACGTGTCAGCGTTGTTTTTCTCAGGAACTAAGATAGTTGTTACCAGTTGTCTTTGTATGAAGTAAGACCACCGAGCCTTATATGACTACACACACAAAGCTGTTGCTCAGCAGTAAAATGTTTAAGTAAAGGCATTTCTAAAGGTTACATGTAAATTTAGATGTGTGATCTATTTGTGGGAACTCAATTTGTAACAGATGTAATGAACTGACAAACGTTTTTTTCTCCTTGCTTTGTGTATAAAAGACAGCTCTGTCCACTTATTAAACAGTTGTGAGAACTCAGTATCCCTTGTGTTTCTGTCTTCTCGCACTCCAGGCTCGTAACTGCCATATCTTAGACCAAAAGCATATCAGGGCCGTGGAAAGCTCCCCGGGTAGAGTAAAAGGTTGCCTGCCATAGGTCTGGTCAGGTAGATTAGACCTATCAGAGACATTCAGATACATATGTCTGTGCAGCAGGTGTAAGGTCGGGGGTTGCAAAGTAAATTTGTGTGTCGTCAGCATAGAGGTGATATTTAAACCCAAAAGATGTTATTAGGTCACCTAGAGAGAGTGTGTACAGAGAAAAGAGAAGAGGTCCCAGGACAGAGCCCTGGGGTACCCCCACAGAGAGATCAATAGAGGAGGAGGAGGTATTAGCAGAAGAGACACTGAAAGTACGATGGGAGAGGTAGGATGAGATCCAGGATAGAGCTTTGTTCCGAATGCCAAGAGTATGGAGAATGTGGAGGAGAAGAGGGTGGTCCACGGTGTCAAATGCTGCAGAGAGGTCGAGTAACATGAGCAGAGTGTAATGACCTCTGTCTTTGGCAGCATGGAGGTCGTCAGTTATTTTAGTGAGGGCTGTTTCAGTCGAGTGAGCAGTGTGGAAGCCAGATTGTAGAGGGTCTAGGAGAGAGTAGGTGTTGAGAAAATGGAGCAAGCGAGCGAATACAAGACGTTCAAGGAGTTTAGAGGCAAAAGGCAGGAGGGAGACAGATGCTGGATTATGTCTTTCAGAACGCTATTGCCCATATCTATTAAGTGGTGCTATTGCAAATTTCGGCCCCCCGAAAGGCACTCTACAGCCCATACGTTGTATTCCGGCGCTAGATGTCCTGTGGCATAGCACTGCTTAGAAAATATGTGCAGATATCTTACAGATGTACCGCTTTGCAG
Organism: Ascaphus truei; assembly: GCF_040206685.1. Lineage (NCBI taxonomy): Eukaryota > Metazoa > Chordata > Amphibia > Anura > Ascaphidae > Ascaphus > Ascaphus truei. Next base: position 12,159,862 of record NC_134499.1, read on the forward strand.
TGCATTGTATCACTGCAACATTATTATGGCATGACAAATAATTTCAGTGTATTCATGGTTGTGTGATTTGGAGATTAGACCTTAAAACTGAAGTTCGTATAAATGTGTTTTCAAGGAGTGAGATGCTTTCCAGGTGACCAAGACCTTTTGCTGCCTGAGGCTAATGAATGTCATGCATGGATTGAGTGTGCGTGAGACTGCCTTCTAGTGGGTGATACTCACTCCTGAATTGCACTGCCTTCTAACAAGTCAATATTATACAAGGAGTGAACTCAGTGTGAATGATTTACGTGTCTCTCAGAAATTGAGACTTACTTCTAAAGAGTGAGACTGCCTTCCAGTGACTGACACTCCCTCCTAATGAGTGAGACTGCCTTCCAGTGACTGACACTCCCTCCTAATGAGTGAAACTGCCTTCCAGTGATGGAGACCCCCTCCTAATGAGTGAGGCTGCCTTCTAGTGATGGACACTCACTTCTGAGTGAGACTGCCTTCCAGTGATGGACACTCACTCCTAATGAGTGAGGCTGCCTTCTAGTGATGGACACTCACTTCTGAGTGAGACTGCCTTCCAGTGATGGACACTCACTCCTGAGTGAGACTGCCTTCCAGTGATGGAGACTCACTCCTAATGAGTGAGACTGCCTTCCAGTGACTGAGACTCACTCCTGAGTGAAACTGTCTTCTAGTGATGGACACTCACTCCTAATGAGTGAGGCTGCCTTCCAGTGATGGACACTCACTCCTGAGTGAGACTGCCTTCCAGTGATGGAGACTCCCTCCTAATGAGTGAGACTGCCTTCCAGTGACTGAGACTCATCAATAATGAGTGAGACTGCCTTCCAATAAGTAAATTTCATGCAAGGAGTGAGGCTTAGTGTAAATGAGTGACACTGCCTTCCAATGAGTGAGACTCAGTGATATAAGTGAGACTGCCTCCAAGTGAGTCCTATCTTTGAATGAGTGATAGCTGAGTGACACTCCTCACTCACACTCTACACTCTTCACTCACACTCTGCTCTCCAGCTCAAAATGGTTATGGGCGGGGCTCCATTTCTTACTACGTCATGGGGGGGGGGGGCGGATTTCCGGGCCTGTGCAGGACTTTCCTACTGCGCATGTCTCTCCTCAGAGGCAGGGCTCCGACATGGGGCGGAGGTATCAGAGAAAGGGCGTGGCTTAGTACTGGTGACATTGTACCCGCCACGGGCTCCTTGATTCCTGTGTCTTCGCACCAGCAGGATGTGGGAGGTGCTGTGTATGCGCATGCACCCTGAGCCTCGTTATAACGTGCATCCCGACAGGTGACACGCACACAGGGAGAGACTGCTGCGCTCGCACGCATGGAGAGACTTCTGTGCTCGCACACAGGGAGAGACTGCTGCGCTCGCACGCATGGAGAGACTTCTGCGCTCGCACACAGGGAGAGACTGCTGTGCTCGCACGCAGGGAGAGGCTGCTGCACTCACAGACATGCACACCATGCCAGATACACACACGCACACCGTGCCAGATACGCACATGCAGACCGTGCCACGAACTCGCACATCATGCCAGGCACACACACTCTCACGCACACCATGCCAGACGCGCACACGTGCACACCGTGCCAGACACGCGCGCATACCATGCCAGACACGCGCGCATACCATGCCAGACATGCGTGCACACTGTGCCAGACGCGCGCACACCATGCCAGACACGCGTGCACACCGTGCCAGACGTGCGCACACCATGCCAGACACGCGTGCACACCGTGCCAGATGCGCGCACACCGTGCCAGACGCGCGCGCACACCATGCCAGACGCGCGCGCACGTGCACACCGAGCCAGACACAGAGACCCATAAAACATTGAGGGACCTTCTGTACTTTGATGCCTTTTTTTAAAGGGACAGCTCCTAAACCCGCAGGTTTATTTTAACTGATTTTGATAGCCCACCTAACACTTGTGTTTGACATCTCAAGCCCCATGGCGGCTGTAATGCATGGAAATGGAGATTGCTCGCGACGGGGAGGCGTGGCCGTGACGTCACGAGGCTTGTTCGCCCTCATTGGCTGAACCACTCACGTGACACGGCCGTCGCGCATAAAAAAATGAAATAGTTTGTCTTTTCAAGAAGCTGCCACGCCATCGCTTTTCCTTGCGTGATCGCGCACGCTACGGCCGGCTTTATAGATCCCCTGCATTTTGTTAGAGCCGCACGTGCCTTTGCTCGCACCATGGCCGAGGCCTATCATAGGGAGAGATTATAGGCGCCATGAGGGGAGGCGTTATTGGGAGAGATTATAGGAGGAGCTATAGGGAGAGATTGTCACTGAATTCGCCAGACAGGACACCAGAGTTAATAGGGAGAAATGAGGTGAACTATCCCCACAATGACGTGTGCTGCAGAGTGTAGGTATTCCCACAGCATAAAGATTCTCAGCACTAACGGCCTATGTCCGGAATATATGAAGCAATGAACGGAGTGATTAAAGTCCAATGACTAAACCCCTAGTGTGGGGGACGGGTTAGCAGTGATGATAAGAGAGTGATGACCGGGGGGGTCTCTTGACCGGCACCGGACCCCTTCAGTATGACAAGCCGCACATAAGACCAATCCTCCTGGGGGCACTCCGTGTAAAATAAATCCACTTACTGCATCTGGTGAATCCAGTTGAAGCGCGCTCCTCGCTGCTCGTCATACACAGAGGGGAATACTTCTCACTGGGAGGAGAGAAGGGACAGCGGGCACTGCTCGGCAGATAGTAAAGGCTGGACTGCGCTGGGTTAAAAAGTTATTTATTTAGCCATTTGCAAACATGACAAAGCCCCATAGGGGCGAAACGCGTTAGAGGTACTACGGGGGACCTTCCCTTTTTATTCATGTTTGCAAATGGCTAAATAAATAACTTATTAACCCAGTGCAGTCCAGCCTTTACTATCTGCCGAGCAGTGCCCGCTGTCCCTTCTCTCCTCCCAGTGAGAAGTATTCCCCACCAGAGTTAATAAAATTAATTTATTGGGAAAAAGAAGTATCCACAACTGTCTATACATAAAACACATACACTCCCGCCTCGGTAACTGCGAGCACCCTATAGACACACGCAGTGTGAAGCAAGCACCGCTTCAGAAACCCCAACCAACTGACACTCAGGTGCTCAGAACTCTGAGACCTGTAACTGCCACTGGCTGTGTCTGGAACTGGCTGGAACTAGCTAGCTCTGTCTGGAACTGGCTGGAACTAGCTAGCTCTGTCTGGAACTAGCTAGCTCTGTCTGGAACTGGCTGGAACTAGCTAGCTCTGGCTGGAACTGGCTGGAACTAGCTAGCTCTGGCTGGAACTGGCTGGAACTAGCTAGCTCTGTCTGGAACTGGCTGGCTCTGGCCGGAACAGGCTCTGGCTGGAATTCCCCCTAGAACTCTGACTGGAATTCTCTCAGCCATAGAAACAACAGGGCCTCCCTCCTCACCTTTATACCTCATGCCACAACATGGAAACATTAATGGAGGGATAAGGCCAGGTGCCTTCATTATGACCCTGATTGGTGGGTTTAACAAGCAACATTAAAAGAGAAACATGACAACAGTTACATGGAAAGGTCACATGAAACTTTGCAACATTTCTCCTGAACACAGAGTTAACCCCTGGTCCCTGCAGTGCTGGAACCAGGCTTTACAATACATATAACACACACAAACACACACACACACACACACAGGCGCAAATAAAGTTAAAATGAACTATGATTAAGTTAATACATAGGGACACCACAACGATTGTGGCAATAATAGATGACCAAGTTGATGAAAAATCCTGTAGAATAAACAGAGAAGCAGGTATGGTGAAGTACGTTTGTATTAGGCTACAAGGCAAAACAAAGACAGCTACTTACAAAGTAGCAGATAGTTAGGGCATGTAGGAAACAAAGTCCTCTCAGAGTTGCAGTGTTTGTTCTCCATCTCGTCCGGACTCCACGTGAAACGCCAGGACGCTGAGTTGACTCCGAACACCAGTGCTGCTGCCTCCAGTCTCTTACTCTCCACCCTTCAACTCTCGCGAGAAGCGGAAGGATGATGTCAGACGCGAGTCTGAAGTCCGTTTGTATAACGAAGCGGAGCAAAGGCCAGCTTAATGGCACCAATAAATGCTATATGGAGCTGACTAAAGAACCGCACCACAAATACATAAAATGACAATTTAACTGGATAACATTATAATGTAATTTTATGTATTTGTGGTGCGGTTCTTTATTGGCTAGCCAATTAGCCTATCAGCGGTATGACCCGCCTATATAAGATCTGCATCTCTATGTAATTTTATACCCCTTGATGAAGTCTTTCTACAAGATGAAACGCGTAGGGTTGAGGCTATTATGATACATCTAGTATAGTCTTCCATTTATATCTCCTAGCACATGGCCTGTCATCGTGCAATCGGATTCTCACACTGAGTTTTGTGTTCAGCCCTATACAGAACTCGCCCCCTTTAGGGCCAGACCGATAATTGGGTCTTACACAAACATTTGATTTTACGAGTTCTTTGGGGAAGAAGTTGTGCCTTTATTTTTTGCTATGTACAGTTCTGCAAACATATAGAAGAATCAGTACTTGGAATTTGAAAAGGAGCCTGTTATCCAGCAGGGGGCAGCATTGTTCAGCTTATGTAGATCAGACTTAGCTGTGCGGTTCTACTTGCTGCAATTATTTTCCCCTTATACTCTCTGTTACATAGTCTCCGTTACATATATTACATATGTTACATGCTGTATGTTACATACTCTGTTAGATACGTTACATACTCTCTCTGTTACATACTGTATGTTACATACATTATATACTCTCTCTCTCTGTTACATACTGTATGTTACATACATTATATACTCTCTCTCTGTTACATACTGTATGTTACATACATTATATACTCTCTCTCTCTGTTACATACTGTATGTTACATACATTATATACTCTCTCTCTGTTACATACTGTATGTTACATAAATTATATACTCTCTCTCTCTCTCTCTGTTACATACTGTATGTTACATACATTATATACTCTCTCTCTCTGTTACATACTGTATGTTACATACATTATATACTCTCTCTCTCTGTTACATACTGTATGTTACATACATTACACTCTCTCTCTCTGTTACATACTGTATGTTACATACATTATATACTATCTCTCTCTGTTACATACTCTATGTTACATACATTATATACTCTCTCTCTCTCTCTGTTACATACTCTCTCTTAATGATCATATAGCTTCGTTCACACAGTGAGGGAGTAACTTTTTCCTTGGTGTGCGTACATGTCTTAAGTGTAACCCTCCCCCCCCTCACCCCTCCCCCACACCACTACACACACCACCACCACCCCATACACACACACTTCCTCCCTCCATGGAGTATGCAGCTAGGATAAAGATTGGCCTTACATTTAAGGCTGTCTGTGAGTAGGGTTACTGGCTCTGCACTTTAACCTAGCCTGTGCTGGAAAACTGTGTAATACAGTAGGTATAAGCTCATAGGACTCCATGTTAAAATGGATCTGAAGCAAAAAGTGACACACAGAGTGCTCATTTGCATGTCATTACCCAGAATCCCCAGCTGCACTGTATGCTACGAGATAATGGGGACTGGCAGAGTTGCAGACCTGTCTGAGATGTCAATGTGCTCACTACTGATATATTTCTGGAAAACAAATACAGAAATCCTGCGCTGCTCCAAAATTGGTTTCTAATGACGTAGTTCACCGTGCCGGGGTTACATAGTTACATAGTTACATAGTAGATGAGGTTGAAAAAAGACGTACGTCCATCAAGTTCAACCTATGCTACATTTAGGCAACAAATACTTTATCGTATATCTATACTTACTTATTGATCCAGGGGAAGGCAAACAAAAAACCCCATTAAGGGGAAAAATTAATTCCTTCCTGACTCCAAGAATTGGCAATCGGATTAATCCCTGGATCAACATCCTTCCCATGTATACTTATTTGGTATATCCCTGTATACTTTTCCCATCTAAAAAGATGTCCAACCTTTTTCTGAACAAATCTATTGTATCTGCCATCACAGTCTCCATGGGTAATGAATCCCACATTGTAACTGACCTTACTGTAAAGAACCATTTCCTTTGTTGCTGGTGAAATTTCCTTTCCTCCAACCTTTAGGGATAACCCGAGTCCTTTGTACTGCCCGTGGGATGAATAGTTCTTTTGAAAGCTCCTTGTATTGTCCCTGAATATATTTGTATATAGTTATCATATCCCCTCTTAGACGCCTCTTTTCTAATGTAAATAAATCTAATTTAGCTAGCCTCTCCTCATAAGTTAGAATGTCCATCCCCTTTATTAATTTGGTGGCTCTTCTCTGCACTCTCTCTAGTTCCATAATGTCTTTTCTTAGGATTGGTGCCCAAAATTGTACTCCATATTCAAGGTGTGGTCTTACTAATGCTTTGAAAAGGGGCATAATTATGTTTACTTCCCTTCCATCCATTGCCCGTTTGATGCAAAATAAGATCTTGTTAGCCTTTGCAGCTACTGCATGACTTTGGGCACTATTGCCAAGCCTGCTGTCTACAAGCACTCCTAAATCCTTCTCTATCAAGGATTCCCCCAATGTATCTCCATTTAATTTGTAAGTCGCCTGTTTATTCTTGCATCCCAAATGCATAACCTTACATTTGTATTAAACCTCATTTGCCATTTACCTGCCCACTTTTCCAGTCTCTCCAAGTCCTTCTGAAGAGAAATTACATCCTGCTCTGATTCTATTACCTTACACAATTTAGTATCATCAGCAAAGATGGAGACTTTGCTCTCGATCCCAACCTCAAGGTCATTAATAAATAAGGTAAAAAGCAGGGGTCCCAGTACCGATCCTTGAGGTACTCCACTCACGAATTTAGCCCAACCTGAAAAAGTTCCATTTATGACAACCCTCTGTTGTCTGTCGTTTAACTAGTTTTCAATCCAGGTGCATATATTATAACTGAGTCCAACTTTCTTTATTTTGTACACCAACCTCTTGTGTGGAACCGTATCAAAAGCCTTTGCAAAATCTAAGTAGACCACATCAACTGCATTTAGAGGCGGGACTCGTTTTATTTTATCAAAAGATGCAACAAAATGGCTACTTTGTTATTAGTCTTTGATAAAATTTGAGAATTTCACTAATTGTACATGAAACAAATTATAGGGGTAAATGTGACAACCTTCCCCCATACAGTAAATAAAATCCCACGCGTGAGCACATTCACACGCCTCAGACAGGTCTGCAACATGCGCTTCCCCATTATCTCTTAGCATACAGTGCTTCCAGTGCAGCCAGGGATTGTGGGTAATTACATGCAACTGAGCACGGACTATTAAATTGCAACCCAGTTTTGAAAGAGCGCAGAAATTGTGTATTAGATAGATACATGCACATACGCGCACACACGCGCACACACGCATGCACACACACCTAGGTATTTTGTGCTCGATTCCACCAACTGTTTTAGAACCACGGCTAAACAATAAGGCTGCTATGTAGGTTTTAGTAAATAAACATTCAATTCCTGTTAAGAAGCCACCATGATATTATACACTTCATTATCAGCCCATTTAGGAACTTTGGGGAGCTACATCCCAGAGTTGTTAATATCTGTTAATTAGTGTGCCTCTACCTGTGCTCCCCCTTTTTTCTCCTTTCTCTCCGTATTTTTAAGGATCCTGGATAGATCCCTTTGGGGGTTTTAGAGCCATAGGAAGAGACCGAAAAGAAGACGAGAACCTTATAGGATTCTTAAGGTTGTGTTGTTCTCATATAGAACAAATACATATTTTCCTTATTTATTGAAGTGTGGGGTAGCGCCCGGGTATTCCCTGTACCAGGTGTTTCTGACCAGGCAGAATTTCTTGGTGCATTTGATGCTGTCCTTACTCCTGGTGTGTAAAGTTGCTGACTGCAGGACAGGATACGGACCCGCAGGGCAGAGGTAGGGAGTAGGTACACCGACCTTGGTCTGGGATCTGAAGCCTGGGGTGCAGGGGAAACACAGGTCCGGTTCCAGGGAAGGTGCAGGCACAGGCATGGGGAAGACTCAGGAACAAGACAGGGGTTACTCCGGTCCAGGCACGGATCAAGAAATCAGGATCAGAGGCATAGAGTACTACTTTGCACAAGCAAAGACAAGTTGCAACTGCCTGCTATTTAAAGGCCAGGGGCAGCTGCTGGCAATGAGAGCCATAGTGAGGCTCTGGAGGATGGATGAATCCCATGGATAATAAGGCCCAGTCAGTACTCAAAAGGCAGTATTCCAATATGGGGACACCTTTCAAGGGTATGATATCAATGGCATGCATGGCCCGTACCACTAAATTATGGATGGCCCCAGATCTCTATATTTGAGAACAACTTGAGTCGGGTGTGAACAGTGAATCCTCAAAGATTGTGCGCCTATTAAGAAGCAGTTGATTTCATGTGACATACTTCATTTGATGCCATCGGGCTAACGGCCAAGTAATCCGCTCTAGCAGTTGTGGCTAGAAGCTCTTAATGGCAAATTTGAATTTCCCCCTCTCACGAGTTTTGAAATTATGTGTAAGAACAAAAACTATCAAAAAGGTCTAATCACCAAAATATACGCTGGAATGGAGAGGTCAGCGGATTTGCCTGATCATGAGTATATGCTCAAATGGGCAGCAGATTTGAATATAGATGTAGACAGAGAGGACTGGGAAGATATATGGGAATTTGCTGCAAGGACTTCTATATGTACCACGACAAAAGAGAACATCTACGAGATATTATTCCACTGGTATCTTACCCCAGTGAGACTAAGACAAATTTACCCCCTGGCTTCGGACATATGTTGGAGAGGTTGTGGGTAAAGGGGGGACATGGCGCACATTTGGTGGACATGCCCAGAAATTCGGAAATACTGGATCACTATACAATCTCTTATAAAAGAGGTGACGGACCTCACCATCCCCATTGACCCTCTGACCTATCTTCTGGCTGAGCCAATCGAGGAAATTGACCGGCCAGTAAGGAAATTAATCTCCTTCATTCTCACAGGTGCAAGGTGCGCCATAACGGCCTCCTGGAGGAAAGTGTCCCCCCCCCCCCTCCAAACAAACTGTTAAAAGGAGAATTAATGAAGTGTGCTAATGGAAAAGCTGACTGCTTTCCTAAAGCAATCCACACATGAGTTTTACAAAACGTGGGACCCTTGGTTACAGCAATGATTTGGCTTTAAAACTACTCTCTCAATGGAACCAACTGGTTCCAGTAATCTTGACTTGTGGTGTGATGGGAGTCGGCTTTCGGCGGCGGGTGAGAGGGGTGATTCCATTGTCCTCCCCTCTCCCCCTTACCTTTCCCCCTCCTTCCCTATCCTCTCCCCGCTCCCAGCTCTGTCCCCTCTCTTTTCTTCCCCTTCTTGCCTCCTTCTCGACTGACCCCTAGTCCACTCCCCTCCCCCCCCTCCCTACTGATTCTTCTGTGACCAGATGATAAATAACGGAAGGATACTTCCCTCCCTCCCCCTCTCAGTCGAGGACCACAATGTGGTCAAGAGGCCTCGCTGTATCTGGCGAAGCTCTATCTTGTCTGTCCTATATCTCTGAAAATGTATCTATATTAGGCTGCGTATATACTACGTACTGCAGTTCATTCACTTCTGCCTAATAAAAACATTTGAGAAAAAAAAGAAGATCTTAATGGCAGATGAGGAAGTTTTCCTCAAGATAGACCAAATGGTTTCAGGTGTTCTTATTCAAATAGACGCTCCTTTCAAGACTGCAGACCTGTAGAATCCTACCCCAAGCATAATTTTCAGCCTTATCGGTCTTCCCACACTACGGGAAGGAAGAAGCCTAGCACTGGCCGACCCTTCTTTAAAAATCCCACTTTCTGAAGGTCAACAGGTCACATCCCTGGAATCTTCTCCAGTAGAAGAATATCTCTTTTCAGGGATCAGTGGGCCTGCATCACAACAGATATACATTATTCACGGTGTCGCGAAAGGCCAAAAAGGAATTTATTACAATCTATTTATGGTCTCCGGGGCCTCTGGAATTTCATCCCGTTCTAGACCTAAGGTTAGTCAACCAGTTTTTAAGGGTCAGTCCCTTGAAGATGGAATCTTTTAAAGTCCATTTCCAACACACTTCAACCCAGGGATGTCCAAGCATCAACAGATCTAAAGTATCTACATATCCCTATAAAGTGATCCCATCAAAGATAACTGAGATTTGGTGATGGAAACGTATTATCAGTTTATCTCACTTCCCTTCAGATTAGCCATGACTTCTAGAAACTTCATCAAGGTTCTAGCAGCCATTATCGCTCATCTCAGGAAGATGGGCATCTTCATTTTTCCTTATAGAGACAGCCTCTTAATCGGAGCAGGAACACTGCCTCATTCTAACCACCACAGTAGTAAACGGGACACCCTGCTCGCATAACCTGCAAGTATTAACCTTTGTGTGTCCTGGAGTTCCCACTGGAGGAGTTCTAAATATAGAACTTATGTTTCCTGCACTGATCTGCGGAGTGCAACAAAGATTCCTGGCAGAGATACTATTTTCATTTGAGCACCATTTCTTATGAGATGTTTTGACTCTAAATGCTCAATGTTCCGGCTACACTTGTGAGTGTGTTTTAAAGATTGCCACCTTTGTGAATAAATTGACACCAGAATTACGCTATGTGGCACGCGCCTCTCTTTCTCTCCTTTTCCTAGATTCCAATTGGATATGGTTCATCCTGTGAGAGGCTGCGGCAAAGTCACGGCAATTTGAAAGTTTCTTTTACAATCATCTGCAAGGTTTTTGGGAATAGACATGTAGCCAGGTCCCCACTCTGGGTTTTGTTCCCCCCACTCACTCACCTCCGTAGCTGTCGGGAGGGTTGAGTCGGTCTGCGGGAGTGCTGGTGCGGCGTAGGGCAGCGATCTCGTCGCTGAGGACTCCCGGCGGCTCCCGTTGCAGGGCGCCGCCATCTCCTTGTAGTTCGCGCATGCGCAGTAGTCCCTGCAGCCGGCGGCCATTAAGGACCTTTGCGCATGCGCAGGTGAGGTGCGCGCGAGGCGGCCAATGGGAGAATAGCTCCCAAGGAGACTACAGCCCCCAGCGTTGATACATTTCGCGTGCTGAGCCCACGCGGGGAGTAAGGACCAGGAAGAACTAGGGGTAGGAGGTGAGTGCAGGGGTCTGTGACCCACTGCATTAGGCCTGCAGCCCCCTAGGCCCCCTAGGCCCCAGTTAGGTCCTGAGCCATATACCAGCTTGTTGTGCTACAGGGACAGGCCCTAGGTAGGGACTCTGCCCCATTATCTGTTTGGTAGTCAGGGACACAGTGCTATGCAGCGCAGCCCTGCAAGGTGGGTTCTGGGATCAGAACACCACCAAGGACACCGAGACTTATGGTGATATTATCCACGCCGGAATTCACCCCACGCGGTGGCGGATGACGATGTCAGACCGGACGGAATCCCTGTCGTAGTCTGCAGAACCCGGGTGCAGGAGCCCTGGGCAGGTATCATTCTACAAGTGCACCAACACTGTACAGCAACGCAAGGATCACACCTAAAGGGTGGAGGTACCACTTGGGGACACTTATGTGGTAGAGTGGCCAAGGCCCTGAACAGTACTTTGGACACGGTGTGGGGGTACACTGCGGTGGGGAAGGATTATACTTTCTACGAGAGAGAGTATTGTTTATGATCTATATAGAGTATAAGTATATATATGAGCATGTGCTCAGTAAAGACCGTTCTGTTTATACCAGTGAGTATTATTGTGTTGTGTCCTGTGAGGGGCTCCTTCCGCTCCAGGTGGAGGCGTTGCACCACGAGATATTGTGATTATTTATATGTACCCGAGGCTCTCCGTGCAGAGGCTTAGGCTCCTGAGGGCCACACAGGTAAAATACAGCATTAGTAACTTCTGTGTTCATTAGGAAACAGTGTTACAGACATGTATTTGGACATTTCCTATATCCCCTGCGTTAGATTCTAAAGGTTTTATTTTTTTGTGTGAATTTATATTGTCTGATACACATATACTTATAGTTTGATTATATATTTGTATATTCAACACACATTCTAACACATAGTATTACTTCACTTTCTGTCTGCATATGTAGCACCCATCAAATCTTATACCTCACACTGGGAATAAGATTGTATATTGTAGATCTGTAATTTGCATTACATCAGAGTGAGCGCTTACAGTTTTTCTTTTTTATATATACACACACACACACACACACACACACACACACACACACACACACATATACACACACACACACACACACACACACACACACACATACATACATAGTTCACTGCATCTTTTATAGTTCCATTTAAAGAGTATCCAAAATATGTTGCTTCTGATGCATTTCGTGTGATCTTTTTATACAATCAGACTTAGAAATGTAATCATTTCTGCTTTTACTTACCGATGTAAGCATGTCATGCTCGCCCCCCCCCCCCTCCTGCCATTCGTTTGCGTTTGTGTGCAGCTCAGCGGGGGGTCATTCTAATGTAAATCAGAGAGCTCTTGTGCATGAGCCGGATAGATCTTCTGCCAGCCCAACAGATCCCTGGTTACACATTATAAATCCGTAATGAAGTAACACGGTGGGAGTACAGTAAGCAGACGCTGCCACATGTGGTGTCACAAACTCATACATTCCATATACCTTATACCTACACAAGGTATCAATATATAGTATTTGTGGACTAGCTACATTTTATCAACAAGCTTTGGGCGTGAACCTCTCATGCTATAGATGCATTAAAGGAGCAGTTCCTTTTACAGGGTGGGAATCGGGGGTTCCCCCTGAGCCAAACACCACTATTTTGAGCTTCAGGGACGACCAGGTTCCCAAAATACTTACCAGTGAAGCTACTGGGTGTAAATCTCCCTTCGGATACAACATGGCGGCCAAATCTTGGGCCAAGAGGAAGCTGCAACATCGTCGGTTGTGGATTTCCATCTGAACAAAGACGTGTAACCGGGCGCTGCTAATCATAGCGCAACGTATCTACATACACAAACAGCGAATTCAGCGAAAACAGATCTTAAATAAATACATTGTGAACTCAAAGTGAACAAGTGCTATCACATGTGAATATAAATGTGAACAAATCCAAATACATATAAAACCAGATCTAGGCCAACAATAGTGCAAGTGATCATGTGATCAAGCACGTAAAGCAGCTCGAGATAAACCCTCTGCAGACCGTTCCCGGGGCTGTACGAATCTGGTCTTTCTTCCAGGTGAGGGGAGCACAGGGTGTTCACAGCATATATGAAAATATAAATGAAAAAGACATAGGGGGCTATGCACTAAGCTTCGATAAGTCGTTTAAAGAGCGCAAAGTGCCTTTCAAGGCCGATACAGGCTGCTGCGCGATTCACTAAGCAGTGATAACAGCGCTTTATCGGCCTTAAAAGGCATTTTTTCTGTCCTGCACGCAAAACCCGCGCGATCAGGCAAAAAAAAATGGCAAACGCACCGATTTCTGCCAGTCCGCGGGATTCTAAGCGTCGCTAAGTCAATCGTGCTTTAAAAATGCGTAGGAAAAACGCGCCAGCTAAAGGCAGGCGCAAAAGGAGCTGGACTTAGAAAAAATTATTTATTTACCTTTTTTCAGGCCCACCATCCATATAACAGGTGTCCCCTGCTGACCTCATGGGGGTCCCCGGGTGATCCCCGTGGCAGTCCGGGGGTCCCCGCGGGCCTGCGGTATCAATGGTGTGCCCCCCAAAAAAGAAACAATACTTTTAAATAAATACACCCCCCCCACCCCCGAACCCTAACACAAGCAGTACAGTAATGGGCAAAATAACTGTTAACCACATATGAATAATACTGCATTTGCCCATATAAAATACATTCATCAGCTTAAATAAAATAAATACAGCTCGCACTCACCCCTGCCAGGCACCCACGATGAAGGCCGTCCTCATCCTCACTCCATCCCTGCCCTCCGGTGCTGAAAACAATACACAAGAATAAAAAGCGACAATATAACGTCCCCTAACCCCTTAATCACCTTAGCGGTTAGTAACAACTAGAGTAATTAAGGGGTTAACCCACCCATCCCCTACTACTCACCCGGCAGGCCTAACCCCCCTCCCCCACTACCCACCTGTAGTGTTAGATATTTAATTGGCTATGGGATGTTTTGATTTTGAGATGTGATGGGTTTTACATTTGGTTAAGTCATGATTTTATTTGGAAATGTGCTGTGTTTGATATTTGGCTCTGTGATGTTTTGATTTTGATTTGCTATGTGGTGTTTTGATTTTGAGATGTGCTGTGTTTGATTTTGAGATGTGCTGTGTTTGATTTTGGCATGTTTTGTTAATCCTTAACCATTTCTTTGTATATTGGTTAATCATGCATATATATATATATATGTAGAAGAGTGACCTAGGCGCAAATGAGACAGGGAAGAGAGAAAACACAAAAAGGAATCATAGGGCAGTATATCTGGTTATAAACAGACAATAGGATGGTAAGAGATGCGCTTACACAGGTAGGTTGAAATAAAGCCTGTAATCCTCTATGGGACTCACGAACACAGCTATTTCAGCTTCTCTCCTTAGCTGCTGGATCTCAGGATTGCTTCTCCACGGGAACTCAGCTGCAGCTACAGCAGTCACTGCTGGTCTCTGGAAATCACTCGTCTCTATGGATGGATCTCACAAGGGGGGGGAGGGGGGATGGGGAGGAAATAAAGGAAGGGACAATATATGTGTAAAACCTTTTAATCTAAAAATGACTCTATAAAAAAATAAGTAATCAACTCACATTTTGTGAGTGAATTTCAAGCAGTAGAGAGTGATTAGCGAGTCTCTCACACTCGTGTACAGAAGCGCCGATTACCAGTCCTCTCCGCGTTCACAATCACTTCCGTGTCACGTGGTCTGACGCGGTATGACGTGGCTCGGCTCTCGTGAGATTTGGTGTCTGCCAGTGCAGGGAATCACCGCCGTAGCTCCTCGAGAATGTCTCTCAGCTTGGTACCTCGGCGTGTCTCTCTCTCTGCTGCAAACAAACGCTGGCCCTACGCGTTTCTCCACTTGGGCTTCGTCAGGGGCTGCTAATTGTTACCTAATCCCTACCAGGGTATTTATATGTACCTCCCCAAAATGATTGGCTAAAACATGATTGGCTAAAACATGATTGATTAATATCACTGCGTGAAACATAATAACTGCTAAGGTGATTAAGGGGCTAGGGGACATTATATTGTCGCTTTTTATTCTTGTGTATTTATTGCAGCACCAGAGGGCAGGGACAGGTAAGGATAAGGATGGCCTTCATCGTGGGTGCTTGGTAGGCGTGAGTGCAAGATGTATTTATTTTATTTATGCTGATGAATGTATTTTATATGGGAAAATGCAGTATTATCCATATGTGGATAATAGTAAATTTGCCCATTACTGTACTGTATGTGTTAGGGGGCGGGGGGGGGGGGGGGAGAGGGGGTGTATTAATTTAAACGTATTTATGTATTTTTGCTTTTTTGGGCACAGAATTGGTACTACAGGCAAGCGGGGACCCCCGGACACCCGTGGGGATCACCCGAGGGCCACCGCCGGCCTGTAGTATAATTCCTGTGCACCCCCTCAAAAATTAAGATATTTGATGTATGTTAGGGGGGTATAAGGGTTGTTGGGGGAACAGGGCGTGGGTGTGTTGTATATTGAAATGTTTATTGGAGGCAATTGTCCCCAATAAACATGCTATTGTGCCTTAACTCCTTCATTGCCTTAGCGGATAGCCGCAAAGGTAATGAAGCTGCTTTAATGTATTTTTTTAATAGTGTTCGGGAGCAGGGGGTCCCCTGAGCTGAACCACTTTGATTTCTGGCTCAGGGACCCCCTGCTTCCCGAGTTACAGGCCCCGGTAAGGGGTATCGGGTGCCAGTGCCGCCACCATTTTTATTGCGTCCACGTCGCGTTTCTCAGCTGTTAATGCTGTTAATGGGGATCTGTTCCTGGATGAAGAGCTTGTATCTGTGGACCATTTACATAATATATGTTTCTTTCAAAAGGAGACAGTGAGCATGCCAATCTGAATGGAGGATTAAATACAAAACCCTAATTTAAAATCGAATGGGTACCCAGGAACAGATCCCATTAACAGCATTATATAAGGGATAAGCACTTTGCCATTGTTGAACTCATAAATCCCTGAAGTAAGGGGGTAACATAAGAGAGTATCATCAACGTGTGCAATACTGCATGTCAAAGGGGAAATATACTTACCTGTTCCCTGTATAAATTCATTCATCTATAAATAAAAATAAATGATGAATTATAAATATGAAGGGCAACATTAGGTTATAACATTTTGCAGCAATAATGTGATTAGCGTTATGACATTCTTTATAAACATATTGTTTACTTAATAACTAGAGATAGTAATGTTACTTAAACCTCATAACAACCTGGCGCCTGAAGCAAATATTTGTTGCTTGTACCTTCATTTAATTAGTTTTTTTAAGTCTGATGATTATTATCTGAGTTTTAAACTTACAGCTACCTCTGACTCTAGATATCCTGAGCAATAAGATTCACCTAGATGGATTAATTTCTTGCTCGCCCCCCTCCCCCCTTCCGAATCGGGTTACCATGGCAACAGTTGGGTATGTAACATCCTCACCCACAGAGGTACGCCCACCCCCGAAGAAGTTCAATACGGAACGAAACGCGCGTCGAGTGATGATGACGTCACGGTCATCTGTTTCTGTAGCGCGACTGCAACAAAGGTTGCCAGTCACTCTGCCACGTTCCTTATTCAAATGTATCCCGTTGTCTAGAAAGCTTCAATAAGTGGTGGGCCACCCAGGCAACCCCTAGCAGTCAGGGTCCTGCATGGTAGTGTATTGTGCAGCGGAGCCACGCCTCCGATCACGCTGCATTACATAGCGACAATCTGCAGTAATCCAATACATATAGAGATTCAAACAGTTAATGGGAGGGCGCACCAAGCACTCACCCACCCGGAATTAGCTGCTGTGCTATTGTTTAACTTTTACCAAGCCTCCTATGGAAATATTTTAAACAGCTTTCCGGGCTCCATTGCTATATTTTGTATCTGCCGACAAGACATTAAGCGGTGGTTACAATAGCAAACAGGTGGGTGGTTCAGAAAACTCAATGGGAGTGGAGGTTATTTGCTGCCACAGTGTATCCATACTGTAGGAGTCTCTGTTACAATATATGTGTGTTCTTTGGTTTCAACAATGAAGCATGCTGACTGCATAAGAATTAACTACACACTATAAATAAGATTATTATTATCATTTGTAACAACTTCAAGGGGTATACCTGGGAGATAAATAATATGGCTCTGATTGTGATTGGCTTCAACAATTCCCATTGAGATACAGCTTTCCTCATTTAAGGCAGGCAGGACTATAAGCCTTTTGTGACATGAGACTATTTTTTGCACAATATGATACACTAGATATTGATGCAAGCAGCTACCGCTATTATAACTATGGTAGAACTCAGCAGTAGGGACACATTGCTCAATATCATTATCACAGTGTCACTTATTATTATATACCACTCACTGCAGGTCTGAGTATCATCTTGCAGCACACTTGTATATATTGTTTCACTTTTACATCACTGTTATTATACAGTATTATACTGTATATTTACCCCTCACACCACATTTATGATTAATGAATCCCTCCTAGGAGGACTAGGCACATCATTATGTGTGAGTGTTAGAAATCAATCACGGATCCCACGTGGCAGATTATACCAATGTGTCTCCATACATGGGGCTCACTTGGTTAATAAACGCTATTTGTTGCAATAGGTTTTAAATTATTCTTTTGCTACTTTAATAAAGATTCATATATTAGTGGAGATGGATTCCCATCTCTTTTCAGTATTGACATTTTGAGTTCCTTTCATAAGAGGTTAAGTGCATTCTGTGTATGGGTATACTGTTCTCTTTTTGCCAGCTCAGGAGACACCCTGCTCCCGCACACTACAGTATTTAAAAAAATGACATTAATGCAGCTTCATTACCATTACAATAAACATCAGCTCCCTCTCTGATTGTCGCTGACCAACTAAACTGGTTCCCAGCTTTAAATAACCCACTCGGTTAGCCACAATATAAATAGTTCTTAGACACCCAAATATACATTTTTAGTCCTTATCTGTTGTTGGGACTCGGTCCCACGAGAGTCCAGGAAATCCCTCTGTATCCAATGTCCTGGACAGGACAGGCCTGCTTCCACCGCAGATTCATGTCCTTGCTTCTTCCTGGGTGTGCAACCCAGGCAGTCCCAGCAGGCTCTACGCTTTAGGGGACTGTGCCAGCCAGCCTACTCCTGGCTGGGGAGAAGTTGCTCTCTCTCCCCCTTCTCTGGGAAAAGCAGTCTGTCTCAATGTACAGGTTACTTCCTGTCTTTTACACCTCCTGTTCAACACAGTAGTTGCACCACATACCAGCAGATACTGTAGAGACAGTGACTGTATCACAATATGTAAACATGAATAAGCAGTGGAGAGCCATATCTTTAGCTATGTGAGACATACAATGTATAATATATAGAATTCTGAAACTGTACATATAAACATGCAAATATAGCTCTTAACGGCTCATCATGACTTGAATGGGTTATGTGATACAACTTGAACACTACAAGGATAAACGCGACCACCGCCACACCATCTGATATCACACACTCGCAGACACCAAACAGAAAGTGTGAGTGTGTGTCTTACAGAAATACTAACAATCAAAACATCCCAACCATCCATACTATCTACACCCTTTTTTGTGTTTTTATAATAATCAATTTTAAGGAAAATGCATGAGGAAAAAAGATATATGTAAATTTTCAAGACTACAAAATACAATATTAATGAAAAACCTGGATGTATGTACTAAATAATGTAACCGAACATGAACTATCCAAGATTTGAAAGAATATAATCTATAATATAGTTAAAGTACACACACAATATAGAAATGATTGGGAACAGATTCACAGTGCTATCCACTGGAGGGACAAGAAACCGATAACGAACTAAATAGAATAGATGGGGAAATAGCAAGGCATCATGGAGGTAGAATGGGTGCACGTGCGAGTTTGGCAAGCAGCGAGACACCCATAGTAAAGACAGATAATACTAGAAAACTTCTAAAGACTAAACCCAGTGGGCGCAGAAAGGAATGAGCAGATAAGATAATAGTACAGGCAGAAAAAAAAACCTTAATTGCATGCTTGCTAATGCAAGAAGCCTGACAGATAAAATGGGGGAGCTTCAATTAATAGCTGCAAGGGAGCAGTATGATATCATAGGCATTACTGAAACATGGTGGGATGAAACTCATGACTGGGCAGTTAATTTAGAGGGTTATTCCCTTTTTCAGAAGGATCGAGCAAATAGAAGAGGAGGTGGAGTATGTTTATATGTTAAACTGGATTTAAAACCTATTATAAGGGATGATGTTTATGAAGGGAATGATGAAAATGTAGAGACTTTGTGGATAGAAATTAGCAGTAGAGGTAAAAGTATGACGAAAATGTTTGTGGGAATATGCTATAAACCACCAAATATCAGTGAGATTGAGAAAGCTGGCTGCCATTATAAGAACAATGCTCATGGTTACTATTACTGATACACCCATTTAAAGAGGTGTTTGTAATTTGTTTTTTGCTGTGCTTATCACCCGGTGAACAGAGGAGCTCTGGAGAGACTTAGCACATTATTTTCAGCAAGCCTGCCCTGTGCAGTGTGACACTGCGATTTTGTCCGGTATTAAAGCTTAAATGTACACTGCCAGTATATGCTAATACATAGAGGGGACCACCCACCAGTATATATATCCGCAGGAACAATCTGTCCCGTTTCTGGGTATATACCTGCAGCGAAAACCTGTCCCGTTTTTCAGCAGAGATACTCACTGAGTACTGAGGAAACAGACACACCTCCTCTGCCTAAGGACTAGCACTAAACCATATGCAGCTGGACATTTGATCCACTCCAACGAAATTATACTGGGTTCAGGGCTGGAAACTTTCTCAGTAGAGATCTATACCTTACCTGTTCAAACACTGCCCCGTCTGTTACAAAGTAACATTACTTGTAGCAAGCTTGCCCTGTACAACGTGACATCGTAACCCTGTCCAGCACTGGAGTGTAAATGTACACTACAGGTATATGATAATACACAGAGGGGAATACCACATACTGCATATACCCATAACATATACCCGATCCGTTTCTAGTGGAGCCTCTTAGGCAGAATATATACACATTCCCTGCCTAAGATCCAGCACCTAACTATATGCAGCTGGGTATCCGATTCATTTAAACTATATCTGGCAGCAACTATATGTGCGAAGAGGATAAACACTAGAACAGCTAATTTCACTTACCCTCTTTGGCTGTGCGTTTTGCCTTCCGAACCCTACAGGGACCACGTTAATGACACTAGCACATTTTTTAGCCCATTGAGAGCCTTACCTACGGGCTACCCTCTGATAGCAGATATCCTCTGCATACTCAGGTCACCAAAGTCTAGTTAAGCACCGATAACAACGGATGTGCACTATTAAGTCTGGACTTAGTAATCAGCTGCAAGCAGTAACACTTTATATCCTGATAGCTCTCATATGAGTGCAACTTATGTGAAACCATCACTTTAGCATTGTTCACTATTGGTAGTGACTAGGATAACAGAGTAGTACTATAGACTTAACCAGTCTATTTTTATCTGTGTCATACACATCACACCACACAACACGATTTTAACGAAGTTACTCAATAAATCTTTTGTATTTTTGTATATATTGATTCACCCCTGACCACCTTATATTATAAAGGTTTGCTGTGCGCCTCTCAGAAGGGACCTTTGGTGCCTCCTTTAGGCACATCTCTTTAGATTGAGAAAGCTAAAATACATTTACAAATGGAGAAGGCATCAAAACTGGGTCATGTTTGCATAATGGGTGATTTTAATTATCCAGACATAGACTGGGGCAATGAGATTAGCATTACAACAAAAGGAAACAGGTTTTGGGGGCTGCATAAAGACAATTACATTACCCAAATTGAGGAACCAATCAGGAGAGGGGCAGTTCTGGATTTGGTAATATCAAACAATGTAGAAGTAATAACAAATATTCAAGTCCTGGAATATTAGGGTGACAGTGATCATAACATGGTCTCATTTGAAATAAATTATCAAAAAAACAGATTACTTGGGTTCAACAAAGACCTTCAACTTTGGAAAGGCAGATTTTAATAAACTAAGGTCTAATCTACAAGTAATACATTGGGATGATGTTTTTGCAGGGAAAAAATGTAGAAGATGAATGTGCAGTGTTTAAAACATTGTTAGAAAAGCACACTTATCAGTGTATACCCTTGGGTAATAAGTATAAAATAAATAAGTCAAAACCAATGTGGCTAAATAAACAGGTAGGGGAGGAAATGGAAAAGAAGAGGCAGGCATTTGATAATTGAAGTCAGAAGGGACGGAGGCATCGTGTCAGAATTATAAGGAATGTAACAAAAACTGCAAAAGGGCAATCAAATAAGCAAAAAAGTATAATGAAAAAAGGATTGCAATAGAAACTAAAATCAACCCTTAAAAGTTCTTTAAGTACCTTAATAACAAAAAAATGAGAGAATAAAATATATGACCCTTTCAGTGTGAGATGGGCTGGCAGATTATTTGAGATAAGGGAAAAGCTGAGGTATTAAACACATTCTTTGGCTCTGTGTTTACCAGGGAATAATCAATTGCAATAGTAGTACCGCAGGAGGAAGCCACAACCTCTATATTAATGAACAATTGATTAACTGATGAAGAAGTTCATAGGCGGCTTGATAAAATTAAAGTAAATAAGGCACCTGGCCCCGATGGCATACATCCAAGAGTTCTTAAGGAGTTAAGTTCAATAATAGCCAAACCATTACATTTAATATTCACGGACTCTATTTCCACAGGCTCAGTACCACATGATTGGCATAAAGCAGATGTGGTGCCTATATATTAAAAAGGGATCACAACTGGGGAATTACAGACCTGTAAGCCTGATTTGAATAGTGGGGAAGCTACTTGAAGGTTTAATACAGGATAATATTCAGGAATATCTAATGGAAAACAAAATTATTAGTGATAGTCAGCGTGGATTTATGAAGGATAGATCATGCCAAACGTTGAGGACGGAAGTAGGAATTTAGACCAGGGTAATGCAGTTGATGTAGTCTACTTAGATTTTACAAAGGCTTTCGATACGATTCCATACTAGAGGTTAGTGTACCAGCAAATTGGACTCAGTAAAAATATATGCACCTGGATTGAAAACTGGTTGAAGGATAGACAGAGAGTTGGCATACATAGAACTTTTTTAGGTTGGGTTAAAGTTGTGAGTGGAGTACCTCAGGGATCGGTACTGGGACCCCTGCTTTTTAACTTCTTTATTAATGACCTTGAGGTTGGCATACAGAGCAAAGTCTCCATCTTTGCTGATTACACTAAATTGTGTAAGGTAGTAGCATCAGAGCAGGATGTAATTTCTCCCAGACGAACTTGGATGGACTGGAAACCTTGGGCAGGTAAATGGCAGATGAGGTTTAATACAGATAAATGTAAGGTTATGCATTTGGGAAGCAAGAATAAACAGACGACTTCTAAATTAAATGGGGATAAATTAAGGGAATCCTTGATGGAGAAGGATTTAGGAGT
The DNA here is from genome assembly GCF_040206685.1 of Ascaphus truei. Classification (NCBI taxonomy): domain Eukaryota; kingdom Metazoa; phylum Chordata; class Amphibia; order Anura; family Ascaphidae; genus Ascaphus; species Ascaphus truei. Next base: position 12,182,608 of record NC_134499.1, read on the forward strand.
GCTTGTAGACAGCAGGCTTAGCAATAGTGCCCAAAGTCATTCAGTAGCTGCAAAGGCAAACAAGATCTTTATCTTGCATTAAACAGGCAATGGATGGAAGGGAAGTAAACATAATTATGCCCCTTTACTAAGCATTAGTAAGACCACACCTTGAATATGGGGTACTCTGGGTCAACCCTTAAGGTTGGAGGAAAGGAGATTTCACCAGCAACAAAGGAAACGGTTCTTTACAGTAAGGGCAGTAAAAAAAAAATTAGAACGGGAAGGTATACAGGGATATACCAAATAAGTAAACACGGGAAGGATGTTGATTCAGGGAGTAACCTGATTGCCAATTCTTGGAGTCATGAAGGAATATATTTTCCCCCTTATACTGTAGATATCATTGGATGATATTTCACTGGGGGTTTTGTTTGCCTTCCTGTTGGTCAATATACTGTAAATATGGATACGTAAATATGGATATAGGATAAAGTATCTGTCGTCTAAATTTAGCATAGGTTGAACTTGGACGCATGTCTTTTTTCAGCCTCATCTACCATATAACTATGTATCATGCTGTGCTGCCCGCAGACCAGACTAACCCCCCGTACTAAGGTGGAAGTGAGTAGACCACGCACCCGCAGTAGTAAGGGCGTGCCCGGGGTGTGGATTGATAGCGTGGCCAAGGTCAAGGGTACAATGGACTAGCCGTAGTACTTGCCAGATCCGGGCGTAGAGAGGGAAACGTAGTGATGTCCGAAGCCAAGGGTCGAGGGCAGTAGAGGTCTGAGTCTTAGAGGTCCGTGAGCCATGTTTGTGGGGTCCGAGAGGTAAGCGAGGTCAAGAGGTAGCCAGGGTCGAGGAGCCAGAGTGGGTAGGTAGACAAGCCGGTTCGGTAACGAGATCTGAAACGTAAGAGGGAGCTGGGCATAGGATCCAAACAGCATGAGGCAAACGAAACTATGCAGAGCGACGTTGCATTGGAGCTACAGGGATAATAAAGCGCAGTGGGCCAATCAGAGGAGGAGGCAGGGCAGAGGTGAGCTGAGGAGCCTTTTGTGATAGGGCAGGGGGTGATGAGCTGTGTTGCTGCAGCTGGACGGCTGGGAGGCGTGAGTCTGTATCTTGAAACAGGCGGTAGGCGGAGCTAACTGCCTGGTGCAGTGAATAAATTACCCTGTGTGGCGTGCGCTCTGTAAGTGGAGCGAGCGCGTGACCAGTGCAGTGACGGCGGCGTATGAGAGAGCCGCGAGGAACGGGGGGGGGGCGGTCCACGGCGACAGGTAGGAGCGGAGGGAACCACAGCCGGTCAGGCAGGTAGGGAAGGGCAGCGCAGAGGGTGGCGTATGCCCTGATTACTGACACTATGTAACCAAAATAAAGGAGTCTTTATGAATTTGACCCCATTGTATGGACACGTATCTGCCTAGTGCAGAATCATCAAAAAAGTATTAACGTAAAGTGGCATGGGCATGAATCTAGAACATTGCTCTCCTATTTACGGTATTGAGCCTGTCGCTGTCCCTAATGGGGGGAGGGGACATACGCAATTCCCAAATAGGTGAAAGTGGACAGATGGGCATGTGGACAATTGGAAAAATGTCTTGAAACAGGGAATCTCAAATCCAGATATTTAATGGACCATATATACTCCAAGATCCACTGCTTTAAGGGCCTGATGGTAGGTCCCACATAGCCACTACTAAAACAACACTTTAGATAATAGACCACGCAACTGGTGTTGCAGTTTATAAATGACAAGTCTATAGCAATTGTCCAGTCTCTTAGTGGACTATGGAAAGGAACGACCCTTACACTTTCCATATTTGAATTATATACGGGGGTAGGGGAGCCAAGTGGCAGTCTTTGCTCCCCTATCCCTGTATATAAGTTAAATAAACTGGGAGAAACATATGTAGCAATAGATTTAGCTTTGCAAAACACCATTTTAGGACCAGTACAAACAAATGGCTGAAGATCTCTGTCCAGAAAAAATGTTTCCAATGTTTTGAAATGATGGATTTGATCTGGTGTATCTGGTAATGAATAAAGGAGTCATATTTGTTGAATCCCGATGCAAATGATCTCTCTGTGATGTAAATCAAAATGTGATAATTTTACTAGGTTCTTTCTGTTAGAATATGCACTGTCAAAAGCTTCCTGGATGTCCCGGTCACTATAACCTCTGGAGGCCAGGTCCCCTTCTCGTTCAAGAAAAGATTCATCAGTAGAGCAAAGTCTTCTAAGTCTGAGGAACTGGCCCTTTGGAATGTCTCATATGAGTGACCGGGTGGTTGCTTCAAGCTCGATTTCCCGTGTCCTGCTCTGTGTGTTTCTGGCCACAAGATTTGAATTCTCCTTCATCAAGGACGTTCCTGGATCGAGTCCTTGGCGGACCTGCCTTGTCACCATACATGAGAGGACTACCAGGATTGCGGTTCTATATCTGTGGGATTGCTGGCTGGTGATATATCACAAACGGCTTTTCAAATTCCTTCCCTTGTGAGTGCACTTGTTTCCCTCCCCCTTTATTTTATTAAAGGGATGTACAATTTTATGCTATGGGGCGTGCGTTTTTTTTTTTCTTTTAGATTCCCGTTCGGATGTAGTTCATCCTCTTGGAAGCAGCCGTGATCCCTTTCATTAGCTGGGAATTCATCCCGAACGAAACCCTATCTTTCATCATATGGGACTGTTTGTTGTTGTTAGTCTTTGATTATATTCACTTTATTCAAATGCTTTCCCTGATGTTATATTCACTTGCATATTTAGCATTTTTTCACTTAGGCACTATTAGTGCCCTTATATTTAATATTATACACTACCACATTATTTTACAAATTAATTGTTTAGCACTATTTATATTTGGTCTGGCGCTAATATATATATTTCTTTAAATCTTAATATATAAAATCGAATGGTTAGTGAGGTTAGTGCTATCTGCGGTGAATCTGATTGGTCCGTGACTCATTGGCCAAGAGGTACGTCCCACTGTGACATCACCTCCTTCACTCTCACACACTTGCAGTCACACCACACGCCCAGAACCTCTGAGGACTCCTTGGTACACAGTCACCCCCTCACACTCACACACTCAGTGTCACACTCAACACTACACACACTCACACTCAACCCTGTACACACACACACACACACACTGTCACCCCTGTGTACACACACATTCACAGTCACCCCTGTGAAACAACAACCTGTACACACACACACACACACTCTCAGCCCTGGTCACCCCTGTGTGTACACACACACACCCCCTATGCTCACCTCTCCCGGCGCTCCCGCTCCCCTCATCTTCATCCCCGGCGGGGGAACAGGCAGCGGACCTCGCGGCGCCTCCGTGTACACAGGGGTGACAGCATGACTCTCACACACTTGCAGTCACACCACACACACACACACACACACACACACACACACACACACACACACACACACACACACACACACACACACACACACACACACACACACCTGTCATCCCACATCTCAGTCATGCTGTCACCCCTGTGTACACGGAGGCGCCGCGAGGTCCGCTGCCTGTTCCCCCGCCGGGGATGAAGATGAGGGGAGCGGGAGCGCCGGGAGAGGTGAGCATAGGGGGTGTGTGTGTGTACACAGGGGTGACCAGGGCTGAGAGTGTGTGTGTGTGTGTGTGTGTGTACAGGTTGTTGTTTCACAGGGGTGACTGTGAATGTGTGTGTACACAGGGGTGACAGTGTGTGTGTGTGTGTGTACAGGGTTGAGTGTGAGTGTGTGTAGTGTTGAGTGTGACACTGAGTGTGTGAGTGTGAGGGGGTGACTGTGTACCAAGGAGTCCTCAGAGGTTCTGGGCGTGTGGTGTGACTGCAAGTGTGTGAGAGTGAAGGAGGTGATGTCACAGTGGGACGTACCTCTTGGTCAATGAGTCACGGACCAATCAGATTCACCGCAGATAGCACTAACCTCACTAACCATTCGATTTTATATATTAAGATAGCAAGCCCTCCTGTATCCCGTCCGCCCCAAAAAAAACACTCCCGTGCCACCCCTCCCTCCCCCCCCAAAGCCGCAACGAGCCCGCAAACACAACACCTCCCGGTGGACGCCACAACCCCCCTCCAGGGACCACACATCTCGCCTTCACCCTGCTACCACATCAGTGTTTCACTGTACGCCACAAGCCCTCCTGGATACCGGCCCACCCCCCCCCCCCCCAAACACTCCCGTCGCCGGCCGCCCCCCCACCCAAACACTCCTGTCGCCCGGCCGCCCCCCCCCCCAAACACTCCCGTCGCCCGCCCCCCCAAAAACACTCCCGTAGACCGCCCGCCCCCCAAAAACACTCCCGTAGCCCGCCCGCCCCCCCAAAAACACTCTCGTAGCCCACACCACCCCACAAACCCTCCCGTGCACGCAAACACAGCAACACCTCCAGTAGGGCCACACACCTCACCTTAACCCTCTTGCAACATCAGTGCTTCACAATATAACATAGCACTCATTCCATTGAACAACACCGCCTGACACATGTCTGCTTGCTAAAACAATATAGGATCACAGTGTCCCTTACACAAACACACACACAACACTTAACCACAAACCCAAAAGCCGCCCTCAGCAACGCACCACACAAACCCCCTCAGCCACGTGCACACACACGCCCTCAGCCACGCCACACGCCCTCAGCCACGCCATTTGCCCTCAGCCACGCCACATGCCCTCAGCCACGCCACACACACATTATTATACAACATTAACACATAATTATTCACGGTTACCATCACGGGCAACGCCGGGTCTCTCAGCTAGTTATATATATTCGTGTTCAATGTAGTAATGAATGACAATACAGTGTCAGTGTCCCCATGCCAAATAAATAAGATCATCAATATATCTTTTGTAGAATACAATGTGATACCAAACGTTATTGGCGTCACCGAATATGTGAATAGACTTCCAGAAACTCATAAATAAGGTGGCATACAAAGGAGCAAAAGAGGTGAACATAGCCATGCTCTCTGTTGGTAAAAAAATAAAAAATATTGTGAATCAAATATAAAATAATTGTGAGTAAAAATTTAATAGATTCTAAAATAGATGTGCATTGCATTATAGAAAGATCAGAGTGGTTGAGAAAGTGGCGGACTGCGGATAGATCTTGTTGGGGATTAATTGTATTGTATTGTATGTCTTTATTTATATAGCGCCATAAATGTACATAGCGCTTCACAGTAGTAATACATATCATATAAATAACAAATAATATAAATAACAGATCATGGGAATAAGTGCTTCAGACATACTGTAAAAGTAACATTAAGGAAGGAGTCCCTGCTCCGAGGAGCTTACAATCTAATTGGTAGGTAGGGAGAACGTACAGAGACAGTAGGAGGGAATACTAGTAAGTGCGTCTGCAGGGGGCCATGCTTTATGTGTCATGTGTCCATGATTATCCAGTGCTACTCAAATGCTTCTTTAAGCAGATGTGTCTTAAGGTGATAGCGAGGGGGCTAGTCGGGTATTGAGGGGAAGGACATTCCAGAGGTGTGGGGCAGAAAGTGAGAAAGATTTAAGGCGGGAGAGAGCTTTAGATACAAAGGGGGTAGAAAGAAGACATCCTTGAGAAGAACGCAAGAGTCGGGATGGTGCATAGCGAGAAATTAGGGCTGAGATGTAAGGAGGAGCAGAAGAGTGTAAAGCTTTAAAAGTGAGGCGGAGAATTGAGTGTGAGATGCAGGATTTGATAGGAAGCCAGGAGAGGGATTTGAGCAGGTTAGACGCTGAGACAGATTTAGGAAAGAGAAGCCAGTATAACCAACCCCACACTGAAGAGACCCATTAAGGTCGAAACAGTCTATCTGTGGGTGGGTTACTGGCTATGCATCTTAACACTGGCTGTGCTCAAAGTTGTGACCATGCATCAAGCTTAAGCCTATAGGGGAACCATGCTGAATGTTTTTGAAGCAAAAGGTGGCACTGTGTGCTCATTTGCATGTCATTTCCCAGAATCCCTTGCTGCAGTGGAAGTGCTGTGTGCTGGGTGATAATGGTGAAAGGCAGGGTTGCAGACCTGTCTAAGACATGCAAATGAGCATACAGTAATATTTCCATTTGATATATATATATATATATATATATATATATATATATATATATACAGTGTTCGACAAACCTATACATTTGCTCGCCCCGGGCGAGTGGATTTAACATCGTGGCGAGCTCCTATTGGCCCAAGCAGCACACGTGTGGTACTAGGTGGCGAGTAGATTTTTTTGTGTGGCGAGTAGATTTTTTGGTGATTTGTCGACCACTGTGTGTGTGTGTGTGTGTGTATATATATATATATTGCTATAGGGATCTACTACCATATGATCTGGTGATGAAATAATTGCCAGTGTTGGCGTTAGTTTTGAAGCACGTGATGAAAGAATGTACTGAAAATGATAGAGCACGCAATTGAAAGTAACCCCTTCAGCGCCAATAGTTTAAGCAAATATCCGGTCACACAGTTTCCAAAGTTTGGTATATATTGGTTTAGGTAGGATTCCTGTGAGCTCCTTTATATGTACCTATTAAAGCTATATATTGTTGAGCTTTTCATTGGTATCTGTCTCGGGTGGATTACATATCATGTGACCAAGATATAATGTAATAAATCTGGGGGAAAAAATATAATTCAATTAAAATGAATAGGAAATATTTTTGACCAATGGGCCATGACTACGCTGATACTAGATACTTTTTTGGCTAATACAGACCACAAATTAGCACTTTTAGGCCTAAATGTAAATGATGCTGTCACGTAACGGTACTGAGCAGACCCCGCAAGTCCGTTGGATCGCCAACCCAAGACATGGAGTTCAAGAAACTATGTTTATTTGCAAGGGCAACAGAATGGAAGCACACACACATACACAAAACCCCCAGTTATCCACTTTGTGACCCACCTCCCACCTGGGATGGGATTGGACTTTTCCGCACAGAGTAGGTTACCAGGAGGTGGTGCCAGGAGTAGCCGCAATAGTCCCTCTTTTTTTGGTTTGGGGAAACAGTCCATTATGGGGTACTGCAATGTCCTGGGGGCCACTTGGAGAGCGGACGCACAACAGATAAAAACAGTCCTTGGTGCAATTACCGGGAGGGGCTGTCCCGCTAGTCTGGGGACGGACCTCCACTGGTTAGCTGTGCAAGGGTTAAAGGTACCCGCTCTCTGCGGCAGGCAGGCGCTGATGGCTGAAAAAATTCTTCAAAAAGTCGTTGGTAGCTTTGGCTTGGTTTCTTGGCTCAGGGCGGCCCAGAGCGTATGGAACCGGGCCCCTCACACAGACAGGGGTTTGGGTTCCAGTAGTCCACTCAGAACACAGGAACTTAGTCTCCCAGTACACCCTGCAAGGTATACAGATCCAGTCCCCTCAAGAACCGGTTGCAGAGACAGACTAACACAGGCTGAGCTGTTCTGAGACACACACACCCACGTACAGGTTGGGGGTTTCAGTTATGTCTCAAACTTCAGAGAGATGCCAGACTGTCTGCACACATCAAAGGGTTTGTACTGGCCTTTTTTGATCTGGCTGCGTGAGGCATGAACTGCAGACACTATTCCTTTGGTGTGTGAAGCAGGGTCTAGGAGACTGGGAACGCCTTGCCTTTGACAGTGTTATTTTACACCCAAAACGTTTCCTGGCTGACAAGCCAGGAGGTGTGAGAAGTAGCCCCCTCCTTACTCAAAAGAGTCCTCTCAATTTAGCTTACTCCATTTGATGCCACCCCCACCCCCACCCCCTGGCTTTATTGGATATGCAAGCAGAGGCATTAGGATGCAAGCAAGGGTTGTCACCTGACCACTTGTTCCTGCATTAGGAATGCAGAAATAAGACCTCCAATGCCCACTTTGTTACTGGGTTGAACCCTGAACCCCCTAAAGGATTAGGATTCATGGGAGTAGGCTGTCCTACTGGCTCCCAGGGTCCACTATTGGGGAACCCTGGCGGAGGAGTTTCTAGGACCTCCAGAACTAAAGTTAGCAGATTGGGGCTTTTCAGAGAAAGTGACATAACACTGATTCCTTCCAGCAAACGAATCATTTTTTAATTACCAAGAAGGAGTTCCCCGAGACTCTGGGTTTCCCCCCCACAAAGTTTCGCCCCTTCTAGCAAGGCGTAGCGGTACCAGAAACTAGTTGCTAGCCAAAATTGTTCTGTTGTTATGACCCCAACCAGGCTACAGGACTTAGGGAATGGGTCCAATCCCACTTAGCCCACAAACAATACAATACAAACACCTAAGAAGGGACAGAGATATACATTCACAGGGGGAACACAGCAATAATACATTTATATACATGCTACCATGACGTGGGCCGTATCTGCAGGGTGCAACCCAGAGATACCATAGCACCCCACGTCACACCCTCATTAACCAGACCAAACTACTCCTAAAGAGAAACTCAATTAAAAATAGTACAGAGAGCATTCATGTCACAGTATATAATATACAATTTTAACCAGTCACCATCCCTCCGCCCTAAGTGCCAACACCATAAAGCAGACACGGTGCATCATTTTTAGACCTGCAAATATATTCAAGGTTTTTGGAAACAAGTACCGTATTGGCCCGAATATAGTGCTATGTTTCTTTCCTAAAAATGTCCTTCCGAAAACTATACTCGTGTTATATGCGCAGACCTTTTATTTTTCATGTAGAACACCTTCAGAACTTTAGGGTCGTACTATATGCGGGCCAATACGGTAATTAAATTGATTAATGATAGACTGGGAATAGACTTCAAGTCAAACCTCATCCTGCTTCTATTTGGCAATATAAACAAGTGGCACCAGGGAGAAAAAAGAACCACCAATACCAGAAATTGTGGACATCTTAATGGGCGTAAGAAAATGTAGAACAACCCTTTTGATAGCAAACAGGGCCCCAAATATCTTCACCTTGGAATCCAAGATAGTAGAATTTTTCAAAATAGATTGGATGCTATTTTAGGCAATGAGAAGCTTAGAGCCAAATTTGTTGGGAGGCCCTCACTATTCGCGGGTCAACCAAAAAGTTCATGGGAAGAGTGGGGGAAAAACCCTTAAGATAAAACTTAAACAAAAGAAAGAAAGACTTCAAGGAGAGAGTTTAACAGTTGAATGTTTAATTATTATGATCAGTGTTAGAACCACGGCTGTTTGCAAACGTTAGATAAATACTATATACTCTGGCGCACCCACCACCTGGAGGTAAAGTCACACTGTGACAATCCTCGGAGAAATAGTAGATGTGTAATTATATACGGTAATACATGCGAGTATGTATCAAAAAAAAGGAAAGAACTATTGTAACAATTATAACTATGTGACTCAAAATGACAGTATATTATTGTGATATGTCTATAGAAATTAGCAAAGCCCACAAATCTCTGAATGTCCTTCTCATTTTGAGGAATTGGCCATTCCACCACGGCTTGGATCTTGCCAGGGTCCATACTCAAACCCTCATGGGAGGTGACATAACCGAGAAATTGCATGCTGGGCTGGTCTTTTCAAATTCACATTTCTCTAATTTGATGTACAATTTGTATTTCCGGAGACGCTCTAGGACGATCCGGACATGTTTCTGGTGATCCATGATGCTATCTGAGAAGACTAGGATATCATCCAGGTATGCCACTACGGATTGGTCCAGTAGCTCTCAGTGAACATCTTTGATTAAATGCTGGAAAGTAGTAGGAGCATTACACAGTCCCAAAAGCATCACTAGGTATTTACAGTGCCCATAATGGGTTCAGAAGGCTGTCTTTCCCTTGTCACCGGGTCGGATGCGGACCAAATTATACGCTCCTCAGAGATCTACGGTAATTTGGTAAAAATCTTGGCTGACCGAATTCTTTCCAATAGTTCAGGAATCAGAGGTAACGGATACCTATTCTTAACTGTGATTTTATTTCGTTCCCGATAGTCAATGCAGGGACGAAGCAAACCGTCTTTCTTTCCCATGAAGAAGAGAGCAGCACCTGCTGGGGAAGTAGAAGGTCGGATGAAACCCTTCAACAGATTCTCCTGTAGGTAGTCATTGAGGACCTTCAATTCTGGCTCTGAGAGGGAATAGATTCTTCCGAATGTAATGGCAGCACCCGGTAATAATTCAATGGGGCAGTCATAAGAACGATGTGGGGGAAGCGTATCCACGTTCTTCTTGTCACACACATCCAAAAACTCAGAGTATGGAGCAGGCAGTAGATTTTCTTGAGACGAGGAAATCTTATGTATTCTCACACACTCTGGTATAGGAGTTTTAGGTAGGCACGCTAGCTGGCAGTGCTCTGAGGGAAATGTGAGTACCTTGGTCTTCCAGTCAATTAGCGGGTTGTGGATCATGAGTCATGGAATTCCCAGGATCACTGGAAACAAAGGTGAAGGAATAAGACTAAATAAAATCTTCTCCTGATGATTGGGCTCTATGATCAGTATTAAATTACTTGTTTCATGGGTAACAGGTCCATAGCTCAAAGGAGAACCGTCAACGACTTCCATCCTTTCTGGCGATTCCTTGGCTATAAAAGATACCGAATGGCTCTTGGCGAATTCTATGTCCATAAAATTCCCTGCCGCCCCTGAGTCGACCATTACTGTGGTTGAAAAATGATGTGTTCCCTCCTCGATTATAATAGGGACCAGGAGGTGTGGATGTAGAAAAGGAGGGTTACCTTTATTTTGAGAAGCAGAGAAAACAGTCTTTGAAATGGTGTGTAGCTGATTTCTCCTAGGACTCTGGAAAGAAAACTGCCTGGACTTAATTGGGCAATCGGCGAGATAGTGTCCATCTTTTTCACAATACAAACAGAGATCTTCTGTTCAGCGTCTATTCCTTTCTCTAGTTGAAATAGGTCCCCGCAATGTGTTTACTTGCATCAGCTCCTCCTCAGTCTCCCTGGAACGTCGTGGGGTGCTGACATCTCTAACCCCGGGGTTACTTGGCATGAACCCCTATCTCTCCAATCGTCTTTCAGTAAGCTTTCGATCGATTTGAATGCATAAACTGACAAATTCCTCAAATCCCTCTGGAGTCACCACCCGGGCTAGTTCGTTTTTAATTGGCTCAGGGAGACCCTGCCGAAAATGATATCTCTGAGCAGCCTCATTCTACTCAATATCGGTAACCCATCTGCGGAATTCAGTGGTGTACTCAGCAGCCGAGTGTCTTCCCTGACGAATGTTGTTCAGAGTTGCTTCAGCGGTTGCACCATGGTTTGGGTCATCAAAAATCAGATTCATAGCTTCGATGAATCCCTCCATATGATATTGAGAGAGCCAGCAGAGCAGCAGCAGTCCCAGTGGACAAGCATGGGTACTGCATGTTAGAACATGACAAATAGACACCTCCTTCATCCTGGGACTTGTCCATATCATCTTGTTGGTTTCCTTCACAATGTTTCCATAGCTGTGCACATATCGTAGCAAGAAAACAAGCCACATGTGCATCTGCTTCTTTGTCAAGGCTTTGTTGTCTTCTTTTGCTTACTTCCGATCTGGTCCTTAATCTTTGGTTCCATCTCAAGAAGCTGTCTTCTTTCATAGCTGCTTCTGGACATCGGACATCTCTGGCCCCAAAGAGTCTCAGATACCATGGACCAGTGAGGAATATGTGCATAGGGGAGGAAAGAGTCTGTGTTGTCCGGTAGTGTGTGTCCAATCAGACGTCCCTTCAGGATTTAAATTGCTGACATCCTTCACCTGGAGATAGAAAAATCCAGGACAATGTCAATTCTTGCCGGGGGTTTCTGTTTTTCAGGTTTACCTTCCTTTCCTTTGTATTATTGACATTGATCTATATATACTGTGCTTGTGGTTCCTTTGTTTGGCTTTTGTGACCTAGGAGTCTGTGTAACAAGTTTCTGCCCTGTTTTCAGAAGGGCCTTCCCAATTTGCCTAGCACGGTCCTTCTTTTTACCATAACTCATCATAACTAATAAATAACTATAACTTTATTTAATGTAGTACTTTTCTCCCAAATGAGATGCTAAGCGCGTCACAATTACAGTACAGCGTGCGGTACTCAGTACAGAGGAATGTTACAAGCACAGTCCCTGCTCAGATAAGCTTACAATCTATTATTTTTGTGCCTGAGGCACAGGGAGATAAAAGGACCTGACACCGGGAATTGAACGAGGTTCCCCTGCCTCACACTCAATGTCATTGTTATCAGAGTCAGTGTCTTTACTCACTGAGACGCTCCATTCCTCAACAAACTTGTATATAGCATCAAATTCTCCTGCCTGTGTCCGGCCTAGTTGGGCGAAAGGCAAAATTTCTTGCTCTTGTGTTTGTAGCTGCTGTCTTTTTCTATAGTAGTTTTCTGAAACCCTTGATCTTAGTCGGCATAATACAAAAGGTAACAAATCATCCCAAATACAGTCATTCGCATTGCAAATTTTACGGAGCTCTCTCTCTCTTTTTTTTTTTTTTTCTTCGCTGTCCATGCATCCTTTAATTCTCTGATGTTTTATTTGGAAACATGGAATCAACTCACAATTCCTCCCAGCACCTCTACCTCTGTAACACATACCCCTTTCCTACCTCTGTAACACATACCCCTTTCCTACCTCTGTAACACATACCCGTTTCCTACCTCTGTAACACATACCCCTTTCCTACCTCTGTAACACATACCCCTTTCCTACCTCTGTAACACATACCCCTTTCCTACCTCTGTAACACATACCCCTTTCCTACCTCTGTAACACATACCCCTTTCCTACCTCTGTAACACATACCCGTTTCCTACCTCTGTAACACATACCCCTTTCCTACCTCTGTAACACATACCCGCTTCCTACCTCTGTAACACATACCCGTTTCCTACCTCTGTAACACATACCCGCTTCCTACCTCTGTAACACATACCCGTTTCCTACCTCTGTAACACATACCCGTTTCCTACCTCTGTAACACATACCCGTTTCCTACCTCTGTAACACATACCCGCTTCCTACCTCTGTAACACATACCCCTTTCCTACCTCTGTAACACATACCCGTTTCCTACCTCTGTAACACATACCCGTTTCCTACCTCTGTAACACATACCCGTTTCCTACCTCTGTAACACATACCCATTTCCTACCTCTGTAACACATACCCGTTTCCAACCTGTATCACATACCCGTTTCCTACCTCTGTAACACATACCCGTTTCCAACCTGTAACACATACCCGTTTCCTACCTCTGTAACACATACCCGTTTCCTACCTCTGCAACATATACCTGTTTCCTACCTCTGTAACACATACCTGTTTCCTACCTCTGTAACACATACCCGTTTCTTACCTCTGTAACACATACCCATTTCCTACCTCTGTAACACATACCCATTTCCTACCTCTGTAACACATACCCATTTCATACCTCTGTAACACCTACCCGTTTCCTACCTCTGTAACACATACCCGTTTTCTACCTCTGTAACACATACCCGTTTCCTACCTCTGTAACACATACCCATTTACTACCTCTGTAACACATACCCATTTTCTACCTCTGTAACACATACCCGTTTCCTACCTCTGTAACGCATACCCGTTTCCTACCTCTGTAACACATACCTGTTTCCTACCTCTGTAACACATACCTGTTTCCTACCTCTGTAACACATACCCGTTTCCTACCTCTGTAACACATACCCGTTTCCTACCTCTGTAACACATACCCGTTTCCTACCTCTGTAACACATACCCGTTTCCTACCTCTGTAACACATACCCGTTTCCTACCTCTGTAACACATACCCGTTTCCAACCTGTAACACATACCCATTTCCTACCTCTGTAACACATACCCGTTACCTACCTGTAACACATACCCGTTTCCTACCTCTGTAACACATACCTGTTTCCTACCTCTGTAACACATACCCGTTTCCAACCTGTATCACATACCCGTTTCCTACCTCTGTAACACATACCCGTTTCCAACCTGTAACACATACCCGTTTCCTACCTCTGTAACACATACCCTTTTCCTACATCTGCAACATATACCTGTTTCCTACCTCTGTAACACATACCTGTTTCCTACCTCTGTAACACATACCCGTTTCTTACCTCTGTAACACATACCCATTTCCTACCTCTGTAACACATACCCATTTCCTACCTCTGTAACACATACCCATTTCTTACCTCTGTAACACCTACCTGTTTCCTACCTCTGTAACACATACCTGTTTTCTACCTCTGTAACACATACCCGTTTCCTACCTCTGTAACACATACCCATTTACTACCTCTGTAACACATACCCATTTTCTACCTCTGTAACACATACCCGTTTCCTACCTCTGTAACACATACCCATTTCCTACCTCTGTAACACATACCTGTTTCCTACCTCTGTAACACATACCTGTTTCCTACCTCTGTAACACATACTCGTTTCCTACCTCTGTAACACATACCCGTTTCCTACCTCTGTAACACATACCCGTTTCCTACCTCTGTAACACATACCCGTTTCCTACCTCTGTAACACATACCCGTTTCCTACCTCTGTAACACATACCCGTTTCCAACCTGTAACACATACCCATTTCCTACCTCTGTAACACATACCCGTTACCTACCTGTAACACATACCCATTTCCTACCTCTGTAACACATACCTGTTTCCTACCTCTGTAACACATACCCGTTTCCTACCTCTGTAACACATACCCGTTTTCTACCTCTGTAACACATACCCGTTTCCTACCTTTGTAACACATACCCGTTTCCTACCTCTGTAACACATACCCATTTTCTACCTCTGTAACACATACCCGTTTCCTACCTCTGTAACACATACCCGTTTCCTACCTCTGTAACACATACCCGTTTCCTACCTCTGTAACACATACCCGTTTCCTACTTCTGTAACACATACCCTTTTCCTACCTTTGTAACACATACCCATTTCCTACCTCTGTAACACATACCCATTTCTTACCTCTGTAATGCATACCCGTTTCCTACCTCTGTAACATATACCCATTACCTACCTCTGTAACACATACCTGTTTCCTACTTCTGTAACATATACCCATTACCTACCTCTGTAACACATACCTGTTTCCTACCTTTGTAACGCATACCCGTTTCCTACCTCTGTAACACATAACCGTTTCCTACCTCTGCAACCCATACCCATTTCCTACCTCTGTAACACATACCCATTTCCTACCTCAGTAACACATACCCATTTCCTACCTTTGTAACACATACGTGTTTCTTACAATTCTCCACCTCGTCACTATTCCCATACCTTCCATCACCATTCCATAACGTCACCTTTTTCTCACATAGCTCAGTGCGCTGTTCCTATCCTGCACACCAATCATCTCTCAGTGCGTCAGCATATTACTTTATCTCTTGTCGCTCAGTAATGTTAACATCACTCTGACTTCCCTCATGAAACACTGAAATGTGTGGTTCTTTTAACAGTTCCACAGTGATACTGGCAGCGAGCAATGTAACCATCCATCTCATTACGCTCTAATATCTGACATTACCTAGAGCCACATAATATTTACTTGGCAGTAAGAAGGGATTGTAATGTGATCTTACTAGACTGTAGACATAACCTCCCTTTTGGCAGGAGTCCAATAAAATCATTGTGTATAGATTCCCATGGTCCCTTTGTAATGGGTACCCATTTTAACAGTGGTTTATGTCCCTTGGGTCTGGGGTTAATCTGCGCACATGCCAAGCATTGGTTTAACACTTGCTCACATGTGGTATTCAAATTGGGACCATAGTATTTACTACTAATTACCTTCTTTAATACATTCTGTGCTTATATATACACCAAAATATCATGATTGTAGATCCCATAACTCTGCTCCAGCTGTGTGGGCACACAATAGCTTCCTTACACAGAGCACTGATCTCAATTACTTGGTCTTTTGGGTAACTTCTGTCCTTCCCCAGCTGCTGCTTTTGGCAAGGAATCTGCTGCAGCATTATCCATGACTTTACCACACAATTGTAACACAATTTTTAACTAATATCCTGTACCCCTAGTAGGTATGTTGTACGCTATGTAGGATGCAAGCACCATTTTTTTTACGACTGCCAAAGTGCAAACATTCTCTTTAATACATGACATTAATTAACGTCTTAACCATTATTATTATTTAATCCTAAATCATGAAGTGCTATAGAGTGATATGATATTTCACATCCACAAATTGGAATGATTTTGTTCACACAGTTTACAGTGAGCTCTCTAAAACAAATAACAGATGACTTGATAAGGGAGCGGGAAGCCCCCCCCCCCCCCCGGCATTAAGCACCAATGCAGTCAATTGCTGAATACTGAATTACAAGACCAGTATAGAAGTTATTTTCCTTCTGATATTAGCCAAATAATTAAATGTGATCACAACCCAAAAAGAATGATACCTTCTTTGTCATTGATAACAACATCTATACTGCAGCACAGTGATTATCCACGCATTCGGTGAAGAATAATTATTAACAAAGCAGCATAAGATTCACATTTCTGCAAGAACAACGACAACTTCATAGGAGTTTTCAGATGAGATCATTTGTTGCTCATAGATCAATACCATTTTGGCTAAGAGCTGAAATGTATTTTTCTCTTGATACAGATCTAGTTTCTTTCCATTAATTTCCTTAATTGCACCCATAACCTGTTTCCATAAGGAACCCCATTGTATCCACACACCCTGAATCATTGGGCAGTATCAGAGGGACCTTACATTCATTAGCCTGTTTCTGGATACAATCCATAATAGATTACATAATCAGATCACCCGTATCCAAAAGAATTGGCAGATTTTGGTACTTACGCAGTCAAAAGCTTTAGGGTGGGTGCCGTCAGGAGGGGAAAACCTGCACACACTGGTACAGGATATCTCCTCCGTCAGGTACCTTTCTGGCTCTGCGGAAACCCTGCACAGGAGCTGCACCATTGCATCCTAGACTTGGAGTGCCTCTTGGATTACTTTAGTCAGCTGTGGACATGGTTATTTCTTCCGGAAGCTGCATCCTGAGATGTTAATCCCTTTCTTTATGCCTTGGTTCTTGTTCCAACATCAGAGTCTAACATCTTCTGCACTGTGTTATCTCTGGATCTTTCCTGATTCTGGTGTTCCGATGGAGACCACTTACTTACAGCTGTCTGGGAAGGACCGGCGAGTCTTTCCTGCAACAGGGTGCAAACACTCAATCCCCCCTGGAAGTAATTGTGGCTCAGATGCTGGACTGGCTGAAAATGGAGATCCTTTCTGCCAGTACTATCCTGGAGGCGTGTATCTTAGCAGTTCCTAATCTTTATTTCATAGAGGCAGAAGCTTCATACAGGCATATAGACTGGCTATAAATGGAAAACTTACAGCATGATTGCTAGTTGGTAATAGTTCTCCTATGTACAAGTCTAGGCAAAGCTTTTATACTGATTTTATTGCAACAGCCAAACTATACATAATCAAATCTAAGAAGAAGAAAAACATGTTTTCGTCCTTTAAAAGTATCTACCAGAAGTCTGGGCGTATTGCATATCTTATTTTCTTTTCTTAGAATGTATTCCGTTTGGATTTGTGACCAAAGACCAATTGTGGCCTAACTCTCACTCAGCTTTTGGATGTTACAGGGGAAGGACTTCAGCCACATATGCAAATGTAAGCTTCATTAGGACAAGATTTCAAAAGGTTACCTGGAGGACAATTGTACCTTGGTTATTATGGGCTAACATGAATTCAAATAAGAATTGTGCATATTATTGATTCTTTACAACCTCTTGCAGTGTCACATACAAGTAGTTGTAATGTGACCACCATCGGACCTCACAGGGCAGTAATAAATATCACACCCCTATGACAAGTTGCAGATAATCCAGTTCACGCGCAAGGTTTCAAAGAAGCCTATTACAATGCATATATTTACAACAGAGAGGATACTCTACACCAGGGGCGGCCAACTCCAGTCCTCAAGGGCCACCAACAGGTAAGGTTTTCAGGATATCTCTGCTTCAGCACAGGTGGGGCTGTCATTATGATTGACTGGAGTTGGGCACCCCTGCTCTACACAATTACAATGCGGGTAAAACTAGTCTGATAATTACAGGGAGACTGTTGCGTTTGTTTTGTACCCTGATTCAATTACAGACACCAGGTTATAAAAACTGCCCATCGCTGGGAGAAAGTGACAGACTCACTTGTAGCAGCCTGCATTCAAAGAAGCTCATATTTAAAGTAGCACTTTTTTAAGTAGTATACAATCTGGAGTTCAACAGGAGTGGAACAAGAAGTGGAGAAAACCTACTAGCCCTGAATCCTGGATTTGAACTGCGCTGGAAAGGAGGACATTATCTATCTCTGACTGCACATCTCAGCACTAAACTATTGCTGCCATGCCACCTTTTCTATTTATATTTGCTCTGACCTCGCTTCTTTTAAAAATACGCACTTCTTTCTACCAGCCTCGTTATGTCTCTAACTCTATTCATATATCTCCATCTCTCCTTCCTTCAACCACTTCTCAGTTCACATGAACTCCTTTCTTACCAGTGCTCTCTAACACCCTACAGCTATATCCCCTGCACCAAAACACACCCCTACAAACCGTGCTCACACATCCTCTTTCTTAACATGCTTCTCCTTGTTTCCTTGGATATCTCTCCCAATTCTTGTCCCTGCCTTATTTCTACTTGCTCTCGTCCTCGCCTCCCACATGCAACTTCTACTCCTTCTGGTGTCAACCCCTCTAACCTCACACCCACCCTGTTACCCTCCCTCCTCTCTCCCTTTCTCCTGTGCCCTTTGGAATGCTCGCTCCCTCTCTAACAAGTTCCTCTCTGTGCATGACTTCTTTCTCTCTCACTCGCTTCTTCTCTTTGCTATAACTGAGACCTGGCTCACTCAGTCTGACTCTGCTTTGGAAGCTGTCCTCTTATGGTGGCCTTTCTTTCTCCCACACTCTACGCCCAAATGGCAGGGGTGGAGGCATGGGGACCCTCTTTTCTCTACCATAACGAACCCTTCCTATTCCTCCATCTCTCTTACACTGTCCATATCTTCTCTCCTCTCCCTGTCCACATGGTGGTCATCTATCACCCACCTACCTCTACTCATCCACCTTCTGTCTTTCTCTCTCACTTTGAATCCTGGCTCTTTTTCTTTCTCTCCTCTGACTCCCCTGTTCTTCTCCTTGGGAACTTCAACAGCCATATTGATGACCCCTCTCTCCCTTGGGCCTCCTGCTTTCTCTCTCTAACCTCTTCTTTTGGCCTGCAACAGTGGACTGCAGCCAGCACCCACAAGGATGGCCACTACCTAGTCCAGGTGCTGTCGCATTTATCCCAGGCCACTTAAAAACAATAATCCACTGATTGAAAATGTGTTTAGGCATTAAATTCACTGCATGTTTAAGACCGTGTGCCGGCCTTTTCTCTACCCTTTTTAAATACAAAACATTTCAGTTTGCAATACTCCCTCTTCCAAAAGATAAAATAACCAATATGGCGGTTACAGCGCCACAGAACCCCCACACAAGCCTCATCCTGCAGAAAATATCAGGAAAACATATTTATACTATCATTCAGAAAGTGTGTTTGTCCGGCTATACAAATCCACACACTTACTCCTAGAGCCACCAAACGTGGCATGCTACCTAATAGTATCAAAAGGAAGAGCGTAGGTGGGTTCCGGTATGTTTGACACGTAGCTTTGGGAAGACCCCGAACAAATGTTCGTGGAAACGTCGTTTTCTTTCTCTCTAGCTCCTCAGTGTGGTGTTCGATTAACTTCAAATTTGGAATGTAGGTACTGTACATATTTGGAGGAGAAAATAATCGGTCCACAAAGTACCGGTTCAATGGATCCAGTTGTAAATCGGTTTTCTTGAATTTGGCTAAATGCCTCACGCTTTGTACTTACGGTTGAACGAAACAAAAGACTGTGAATACAGAGCTTTTATTTCAAAATTGTAGCTTAAGCGCAGCGGTGCGCAAACTGGGGGGGCGCGCCCCCCAGGGTGGTGTGAGATTAACTGCAGGGGGCACAGGGTTTACAGAGGCCCTGTGCGCTTCCCAAAGGAACTTAAATTAAGTGCCGGGGAAGTGGCGAAGGCCTCTGTAACCCTCACTTACCGTGGTTCAGCCGGCATTCTGAGACGCGTCGCCATGGCAAAGCGGCGTCAAATGACGCCGCGGGGTCATGTGAGGTGGCGTTGCTATGGCAACGTGACGTCATGAGGCACAGGCGCCGGGAACCACGGTAAGGAGGAGGGAGGGGGGCGTGCGGAGAACAGGACAGCCAGCAGGGAGGCGCAGGGGGAAAAGATTACGCTACCCTGCTTTAGCGTAATCTTTCTGCGGTATTCTTGCCATTCTGTTATATTCTTGACCTGATAGGATACAATTGGTTAGGATACAGTTAGGGTTAGTTTGTTTTTATTTTAATAGTATCGTTTTTAGATTGGCAATGCTTAGCATGTTTTAGCTAAACTATCGTTAGAAATGGAAAAATAGTAGTTTGAACTCTCTCTACTTTGGACACCCCCTCGCCCCTCTGACTCCCCTCTCGGGTAATCCAGCATAATTCTGCTAGTTTAATATAAACGTAGTGCTCCAAAGCGGATAGCCATTAACAAAAAGATTGTCTTTAAATTGTTAAGCCTCAGGTTTGCCTTTAAATCCATTGTCAACATTAATTTATCTGAGCCCAAGCGGTCTAGCAGCTCATCAACCATGAGCACTGGTGAGACATCAAACCTCGACTTCGTTGACCCTTCAACAAGGCAGTGAAATGATGACGTCCCCTTTCGGATCTACCAAGACTCTATGGTACTACATCTCTCGAGCCATTGCCTCTTCTACACAGAATTGCACTATTGTTGTGCTTTTCTCTTGTTTTATACACCTACCAGTCTCCTGTGCTCCCCACAGGAGATAGTAAGGGCATGACTTAATTTTACTCCTGGTTTGGTGTCAATGGTCTGTTCTTTGACGTACCTGGTATACCTAAGCTTATAAAACACATTGGATTGGGCCACTCGTTTTAGATGGCGTTCCTTCTGCTCCTTGCTCAGCTGATCTGCCAAGGGAACCTGAAGTGAGATAAAAAAAATTACAAGCAGAACTTGCAGTCTCCTGCTCAACAGGGTAAATATAGAAACTTTCCTGTAATGTCCAAGGTTCCAGGTTTAAAGGGTAAATCGTTTTCCCTTTTCTGGTTCTGGTTTGGAAAATATCAATTTATTTCATCCATTATCTTGATGTGATAATCTCATATGGGCCATGCCATTTAGCCAGTTTATGCTCAGTGGTTGGGGGGAGGAGGAGCATTACTTTATCCCCAAGTTGGTACTCACATGGGCTTTGTGGTTATAATGATTTTCCTGGGTTTGAGGAGAATATTTAACATTTTCCTTGCCTGATAACCATAGAGGAGATAAGAGGGTAAAGACCCAATACACACATTCATCCTTAGCCCCCCCTGCAGCCACCATCTTTCAGCATAATATTTAAAGTACGGTTGAGGCTTTCCATCTATCCCATGGTTTCTGGATGGTAGACAGAGGTTTGCACCGACTTCACATTTAATTCTTTTAATACAATTCGCATAAATCTGGCGTGAAGTTTGTACTCTGTTCAATTAGAATCACTTGGGGTGCCCTACTCTGGCAGTTTTCAGAGGAAAAGCTTCTATATACACTGCTTTGCAGAAGTATTCACCCACCACCAATAATGTCACGTTGTTGAATTACAAATAATGCATGCACAGTTTTCACACAACCTTTTTTGATGTAAAGCAGGAGTGGTTAAATTGAACAGTATTATAGGAGGATGTTAAATGTCAGCAAAGGAAATGTACAAAATGAAATGTTATGGTTGCATAAGTATTCAGCCCCTTAAGTCAGTACTTGGTAGAAGCCCCTTTTGCAGCAATTACGGCTATGAATCTTTTTGCATCGGTCTCTACTATTTTTGCCCATTCTTCATATCAAAATGTATCCAGTTCTGATGAGTTTGTTGGGGATTGTCGACGGACGGTAATCTTCATGTCTCACCCTAAATGTTCGATTGGATTCAAGTCAGGACTTTGACTGGGCCACTCAAGAACATTAATTCCCTTGTTCAACCACTCCAGTATGGCTTTGGCTCTCTGCTTCAGGTCCTGCTGAAATGTGAATTTCCTCCCCAGTTTTAGAGACTTGGCTGAATTCAAGCAGGTTTTCCTCAAGGATTCGCCTGTACTTTGTACTTTGCATTCTCTCCTCTATTCTGACAAGCTTCCCAGCCCCTGCTCAAGAGAAGAATCTCCATAACATGATGTTGCTGCTGCTGCTGCCATGCTTGAGAGTTAGGATGGTGTTGACAGGGTGATGTTCAGTGTTGGGCTTACATAACAAAATAGAATGCGCATACACTAAATTGCTTATATTCACTAATCACTTTTTAAGTAATCAATAAGTGATGATTAATACATGTGGAAAGGGGCAGCTGACAGAAGGGTGTTTCTCATCAACCTTTGAACCTGTTGGTCTGGTATAAATGTGTGTGTTATATCTACATATATTTGCATCAAGCTGGCTCAATTGAATACACCACATTAATTTTGAGCGCACACACTATATTAAGCTATACTCTCCATTCTCTAATTTAGGTGTAGTCCTCCAACTACATAGAATTGTGTTGGTATAACTACCACTGTTAGAATAATTATATAGCAGTGGGATATCCTGATTGACAATAGTTATTCCTAGCTTACACTGTTAGTTTGAACTAGGCATACAGTTACCTTCTCCGTTTTAAATTTATTTTAATCACTTTGGTTCACGTTAGTTTTTGCTGCAATAAATATATTTTAATCATTTATTCATAAATAGTAACTTTTAATATAGGCATAGGTGTTCTTTTGTGCGGCTAATAGGGAGCTTTCTTTCTTTTCTTTGTTCATCATTAACCCCATCCCTGCCAGCACCACCTCCGCACCCTTTATTGCAGTTTTTGTTCCGTTATCACACGTCACAATTTATTGGTTCCCCACTTCATTATTGGTGTAGTGCAAGGTACACAACTTGACCTTTTTAGGCCATTCTACCTCCCTTTAGAACACAACAAACAAACCTTAAGCGCAAACTCTCCTCATGTATAGCTTAAAAAAAGTATAAGTGAATGCAATCAATGTAACTCACTCCAAGATGTTGATAGGAGGGGTAAGATCAGAGATACTGATCTAAGTAGGATGGGATAATCAGGAATTCCCCAGGTAGATGAAATAAAGAGGAAATATATAGTACAGTACAGTTTATAAAACAACACAAAGTGAGCAGTGAGCCCAAATACAAACTCACATGCTCCACACGATAAATAATAATTTTTAAAAAAGCATGGTGACCACACTGGGTTTATGGCGTCGGCGCTCTGCTCACAAGCAGCGGATGACGGGCAACTGCAGGCACTCTGCTTTCCCTCGTATCACAGTTCACGCAGACGAATCATACTTCCTGGTTCCCCCGGAGAATGACATCACTGCTTTAGCCAGCCAATGGGAGCGTTCAATCCAACCGGAGCTTCAATAGTGCAGGGAGCAACCAGGTTCTGGATTATCCCCTCCTTAAACCAGTATCTCTGATCTTATCCCTCCTATCAACACCTTGGAGTGAGTTACATTGATTGCATTCACTGTTTATTCACTTACACTTTAAGCTATATATGATGAGAGTTTGCGCTTAAGGTTTGTATGTTTTGTAGTGTTGGGCTTGCGCCAGATGTCACACTGTTGAATTACAAATAATGTATGCAGTTTTCCCAAGCACTACATTATTGATAGGGGGTGAATACTTCTGCAAACTTGCTGTACTTAGTGGCATAACCCACCACTACCAATATAAACCTGTTCCCCAGAGCAGAGGGATCTAGCAGCCCCATCATGTCCACCTCTACCCCTTCATAAAAGATGCAGCAACAAAGGGCAAAGGCACCAATGGCACAGTGTTTTGCCCCTTCCAACATACGCCAACACTCTGGACAAGAACAGCATTAATCTGCATAAAATCCAGTCCAATAAAACTGGACACAGGTACACTGCAATTGTCTCTGCCTAGGTGTTCATCACATGGCAATAAATGGGTTCGGGAAAAAGCAGTAAAAAAACAAACAAAAAAAAAAAAAAAAACACTTTTATTACAAGCACTTGCTTGACAACCTCCCCCGATTGTTAATACTTATCCAAATGGAGTAGTGTCATTCACAAGCTCAAAGTTAGGAAAAACTGAACTTCTATAGTTAAACAGTGGCCTCAATTGTTACATTGGTAATATGATCTTCCCCCGCCATTATATGCAATTTTTACACTGGTAATATGATCTTCCCCCGCCATTATATGCAATTTTTACACTGGTAATATGATCTTCCCCCGCCATTACATGCAATTTTGTTGTTGTTGCAGGGGCAGTGAACTTTTCTCCATCTATGAATAACGAGTCTGGTTTCTTAGAACGTGTTATTTAAGAACACGCCCCCCGCCCCCCCCCTCTGGGAACAAATATGGCAGTGTAAGGGTTGAGGGCCTTACATTAACTGTGTGGGCTCACAGTAGTAACTCCCCTCTCCCATTACATATACAGGGTGATTTGGCAGAAACTAAGCCACACCCACTTTGTCTGGTGACAGTGACATCACACCTAGGATACATAGAAAAAGTGTCCATTATGAATTATACGGTCATAAGAGACCTAAAGTGAAAATATATAGCATGTATAAAATATAGAACACAGTTAAACAAAAGCTGTGTAACATATACTTGTGAGTTATCAACCATGTAAGTGATGTAAAATAAATTGACACCACAGTGCAAAAAATAGTGAAAAACTTCCGAGAGTAACGCCAGCTAAATAGATAAAAAAAGAAGAAAGCACAAAACCCTCATAGTGTAGTATATAAAAAATAAGTTTATGTAAAAAAGATAAATATGCACGTACAGAATAGAAAATTAAATGAGCGTGTAGGTATAAAAACCAGTAAATAACAGTATGCTTCTCTGTCTGTCGCACAAGAGCCACAGTGGTTGCCCGGTCCTCTCTCACTGGCTGATTTATGGCTGCAGGCGCAGCAGTGGTTCGCCACCACCTTCCTATCCCTCCAAGAACCGGAGCAGTCAGGGACAGCCAGATCGGCGTTCCTCCTATCGGAACCCGCTCTATCCAGTAGCTGCAATTTGAAGACACAGCGTGTCTTTACCTCCGTCCATGACTGCACAGGGAAGGAGCTCCGTACGTTAGTGGGCGGCACCACACGATGACGTAATCCGCGTCACAGCCAATCTCAGCACAGATCACGGAAGGGAGACAACACAGTCTCTGCACGGGCACAGCAATGCGGTCTGACAGCGTTAAGACTAAAGCATATAATGTTGAATAAAAGTCCAGACAAGCTCAACAGAGCTACGTAGACCCAATAAATTTATCAGATCACAATATTAAAACTCCAACGCGTTTCGTGACGCAAGGTCACTTCTTCATGAGACGTGTTACTCCCATGATATCTTATATCAGTTGCAAAATATCATGATTGGTTAATTAATAAGTAACAGCTATGTGCATAATTAGCATACATAATCTATAAAAAAAAAATATCACATAGAACATAGTTTACCTAAAATACAATTTTAAACTATAAAGAGTTGTTTCAAATATTAATGAATATATAAAATAAATCAAATATACAAAAATTGTCAAATATAGTTTTTTTTTTTTTTACAAATAAACACAGAAAGGTTCTTGGAGGGATAGGAAGGTGGTGGCGAACCACTGCTGCGTCTGAAGCCATAAATCAGCCAGTGAGAGAGGACCTGGCAACCACTGTGGCTCGTGTGACAGACAGAGAAGCATACTGTTCTTTACTGGTTTTTATACCTACACTCATTTAATTTTCTATTCTGTACATGCATATGTACCTTTTTTTACAAACTTATTTTTTTTAAATATACTACACTATGAGGGTTTTGCACTTTTTTTTTAATCACACCTGATATATACCAGATAGAATGATCTACAATCAGGTTCCTGGAGGGGTAATAGTTGGAGGAGTCTCACTGTATATATTATAGATATGATCCTGTGTGTATAGAAGTTGGTTAAGAAGGATCTGTCCCCATTTATTGTGTTGTAGTTAGGGTTCATTTCCCTTCAGATAGTACCTGTAGAAATGGCCATGTGAACACATGTAACATCAGGAAGCATATTCTCTACAGATGTTTCCAAGAGAGGAATGCCAAAGGTGTAACAGGACCCGCTCAACCAGCTGGTTCATATCAACCTCAAAATCTTCTTAGAAGTGGCAGTTTGACTGCAGAACCGGAACATGGAACCCTTGATAGTGATATCAGAGGCCAGAGCTCCTTAGTGACAGAGAATAACCGCTGTTATGCAGAACAGATACAGGCCAGCTAAAAGTCATTTGTCAGTGGAGAGGGGGATTGGCCCGGTATTAAAGGGATTGCACCCCATATGGCCACCCCCTGACCTCACCAGAGAGGCAAGGGGTTAACTGGACTGCGGTTCAGGGATGTGATTTTTACCTTGCTGCAACATGAAAATGTGTGTTCCCCTGTTCTAGTGTATTATCACCATGTAAGTGTCTGCACCACACACACACTGGGATCCATCCGGGAGGACAAGGGTTAATAGTTAGGAAGTGATTATAGCCCTTTGCAAAATGGTGCCTGAAAAGGCGGGAAAATTAAACAGAGTCCCATAGGTCGCCATTGGAGCTCCATTCATTTCAATGGCGGATCTAGCGGTTTTGGACCTGTTTCCCTCGAAGACCAGCAGGTGGCGTCCAAGAGGAGGAGCGGCGGTTTCCCATTGTAAGTCAATGGGCCCATTGACTTCAATGGAGATTCCTCGACGGCGATCTCCAGGAATAGGTTGGCAGCCGTCCAAACGGCAAAACCGCAAAGAGGAAACATTGTCTAAAAAAGAGCTTTCATCACTGTTAGTTCAAGGTCAACGACAAGTGGCGTGGGAATCTTAGGTTCTAGGGCACCCAGGAATAAAATTATTTTTGCCCCTAGCCCTCCCCACACTTGACCACCATCGGGTCCAAGAATCCAGGACACCCAAAAAGGGTCGCGCCATAGGCTTCAATGGCGGCGAGAGAAGCAGTGCGAGAAAACGGCTAAGTCCAAAACCCTGAAAAGTATAAGCCCATATCTCTGGTTCTGGAGAGACCAGAGGGCCGGGGTTTGGGGTGCCTGCAGTCACTGTTCCGGCTTGACTGCAGGTCCATTCCCGACCCTCTCCGTCCAACCCAACTGAGTATGGAGCACCGTAAAGGTCCGTGAGTTTTTCCCATAAACATCAATGGCGGCAGTTCCCCATTGACCGGCTATGGCGGAGACGTCCCATAGACTTCAATGGCGGCAATGCACCAGTGTAAGTCTATGGCGGCGGTACCCATAGGCGCCAATGGCGGAGGTTCCCCATTGAAAGTCTATGGCGGAGGGGCCCGTTGATTTCAATGGGAAAGAAGTGAAAAACAGATTTATTTTACAGCGGAGAAATTTGTAATAAAGAAATAAACGTTTTAACTTGTATTTGCATATCTCCGGTTCTGTGGGTCGCAGCGGGCTGAAACTTGGCCACTATGGTGAGTCAGTTCCGGCATGAACTGGGTCATTTCGACCCGCTGGGCCCAACAGAACCGGTTATTTTAATATGTCTATATTAAAAACTATACTGTGTTTCAAAGCGGGGACAAAAGCCCGCAAAGATTCCTGCACACTGAGGAAAGCAAATCCAAACAGGTTTGGGGAACCTTCCTTAAAGAGAAGCTTAGTCCTGACCCACATCACACCACACAGGAAAGTGAAGCCATACGGCCAACCCCACATTCAAGGTAGCTTTCTGAGAATTTACATTAGTAGTGTAGCAGTAGGGTAGAGACGTATATTTCCATGTAGGTAGGATTAGCCTGCCCCAGGTTGCACTTTACTACCTCTGCTTTTCAGAGATGTAAAGACACACTCGTCTGGGGACAAATCAAAAGATCTTATGCCCGGGGGTTTAAACGTTTGACAGTTCACAGGTGTACTATCTAGGACTACCGAGCAGGCAAGGGGAAGCAAAGATGGAGCTTTGGCCAGCTTCTAAGAGTATTTCTCCTTCCGTCTGGGAGGAATACTTGTTTAAAGTAGTGACCTTCTAGTGCTGCCCAAGGCTCACCAGTTTCTCCTTTTCGAGGGCTCCCCAAAGTCAGCAGAAGGCCTCAGCAGCCAGATAATCTTTGACCAGCCTTACAGCCACAGCAAGGGTGGATGAAAGATGGCCCTGGATCCCCCAGAGCACGGGGATCCGTCTGGATAAAATGCTCCAATACAATATGCTTCAGCATCTCCTCGTTCTTGCTTTGGGTTGCAACCACATGTGGCAGAAATTAGAAGTCTGACCCCATTGGTGTATTTTTCAGACCAGAACCACAATCTGTAAATCTCTGGAGTTAGGCCCAGATGGTCAAGTATGGCCGCTTTACTTTTAGCTTGCTCTGTCCGATATCTGGGCCTCACCAAATTAGAAGAGCATACTGGTCCTCCGGACACTTGTGCAGTGGCCAACCACCCGAAGGTGTCGAGGAATGCCTCTGGATGGATCATCTGCTGGTCATATTTCCACTAGAAGACAAGTTGAGGGAATTACGACATCCGGACAAGCCTGGGTGGTTTGCAACAGCTGCTGCAGCCGGGTTACTAGATGTTGCAACTTCAACTGCTGCTGTTTTCAAATCTAAATCAACCCTAAATATAAGAACCGACAGAAGTTTAAATTGTGTAAAACACATTCACTGTAGAACAATGTACTGGATATATAGGCTCAAATGTATTATAACGGTCCAAATAGGCCATAAGATCCTAGATGGCTTAGCACTGCTTTGTAAATATGCCCCATAGGACTAAATACCCATTATATTTGGCATGCAAAAAAAATAAAGTGTAATCTTTATGCTCATCTTCATACCTGCAAATTGTGTTAACTTGGCATTAAAATACTAGCTATACAAATAAAGCGCTAACTTGTAAAAATCTGCATTCATCACTGCTAGCAATTCAATTGTGTGAGTGGGGGGGGGGGGGGGAAGAGGGAGGGTACATCACACTTTTACATTGCAGAAAATTAAACCCCTTTGAGACCTGAGAATGTATTGCCTAGGAATGCCTTCAGCTACCAACAGAGTCAACATACAACATGCACCCTACAAATAAACACACAAAAACCACAACATCCGTGTGTTTAAATGCTAATCCTTTGTGACTAAAGTGGCCAGCCGTTGACTAAATGGCCAGCCGTTGACTAAATGGCCAGATGGGCTTCTAAAGTATTAATATATCAAGAAGTCCAACATTGTTTATATTATATATTTGTATATCAAGTTTAAATTGGTTAGTCTTATATAGTCTAGTTCTGCAGGTATCTAGATTATAAAATACACACACAAAGATTGCCCCAATGCAAGTTAGGGTTAGGTGCACAATGAAAGGGCCATTATATTTTGGTGGTATGCATATAAATCGAAGTTTAGTGAATAGAACGTGATCAATTGGCCATTAATTCCTCATTTGTATATGCCACCTTTAAAAATAAAACGTCCATAACATAGCGGTAAAAAGCTTCTCATCGCTGCTTTAATGCTTGCAATATGGCTTTGTCGAATAGGTCAATAAATATTGGTGTTAAATACTGACAACACCAAGTTTTAGCTTTGACATTTAATGTATTCATTAAATGTCAGACATAAAACATTTAGTGTATCTAGGCCATAGTCTCTAGAGCCCATTCATACGCCATTCCCAAGTCCCACATTGTCAGACTGCAGAAAAGGGCAAAAATGGTTATTTATGGAGCTATATTACTTATTGTCCGATATCTTTTCGTACGAAAACCATTTCAGGTAAACGTTTGTAAAAAATTATTTATTATTTACATACATTGTAACAATTTTTCTTGCAAGCACAGAACGTTAACCCTGCTGCCTGCTCAGTTTGCGGAGGTAAGTAGACAGGGGAGCTTACAGGTTCGAACCCAATGGAAGGAAAAGGTTACAACGGCTGAAATGTTGCTTTTTGATTGAGGATGGATACAGGCTCAATCCACTTATCGGCTGCATATTGCAGATTTGCCAACGTTTCACAATAACAAAGTTACTCGTTTTCAAAAGAGGAAAAAAAATGTCAGAACACAGATATACAATGAACCTTGTATTGTACAAGGACAGACTTATTAACACATCATCTCTGTGTTATTTTAGCTAACAAAACTATTCGTTCTATGTTGGCATTGCCAAGGTATGTTTCAAGAGTTAGCAGCTATTTCAGGCCTGGAGAAAACTATACTATTACAAAAATACTTATCCTCGAAGGAAAGTGTGAGGATACACTGTACATATATGAAATAATACATGCATTTATTTCCAAATATATTTGTTTTTCTTATTTATAGGGAGGCACAATCAAGTTGTAAAATTGCCAGGTCTGAAAACATTTTGATTGAGCTTTTCCTTTTTATTTTTAAAAACACGCATACATACATAGTAAGGATATGAACTGTAGGCGGAGAAAACCCTTACACTTGTTACGTGATTGATGTACCAGGCAGGAATAACACAGTTTCCCCAACTCCTGAACTAAACTTTTATTCCACACTTCTCTAGAATGCAATGTGTACCCTCAGAAAATTAAAACGTTCAGGTATTTTTAAGCACATAAAACTATTCCTCTTTGGCGTTGGGATGTTGACAGATTAGAATCCTTCACCATGCATGACTAGAGGACATGTGGTAGAATTAAAAAGGGGGGGTAGGGGGCGGAAATAAAAAGGGCCAAATACTTTCTGAAAATAGTTCCTTTTCAAAGTTAAGGCACCAAAGAAAAGTCACAGAAAAAAAAAAAAAAATACAAAGAATGAAAGGAAGAAAAACAAAAACCAGAAAACCCCTATTTGCATGTTCATTTCACTCAACGCCTCACATCATTTCCTGTCTTTTGAGTCCCCATCCAGTGGGGATCACATAGAGGTTGTGTCTTGGTGTATGAGCTACCCACACAACGACAACACTGGTTCCTCTGTAATACTTGTCCATTTCGCTCTACGAGCTATGGTTAATGCAGATATTAGGCAGAAAACAGAACAGATTCCATCCTTTCCCACTGGATATCACCCAAACCTTTCTCCAATGCCAGAAGGTCGTCCTATGAAAAAGAGTTTTACATCTACGGCGTATGCTCTTCAGGGGACAATGTCCAGCTGTTGGTCTATGCTTCGCTTGACAGTGCACATATTCCAAAGTCATCAGGGTTGACGGAAAAGGGCCTGCTCAATCCACAGCAAACTGGTCCAACTAAAGTTGACAGATTCAAGCCGTCTTGGCAGAACATTGATTGTATTTCAGTTACACTGGACAAGTGGTACACACTAGTCCCAGAATGAAAATCCAGTTTGTTTTAAGTCAAATTCATGCATGTGGTTTAAAATGCTGAAACAGAGGATGAAATGAAAGTCAGTATATGTCCTAGTGTTTCTAACTGCTCTGAGTGGAAATTACGTCTGTGGACTGTGGATCACAAAAGGGTCCGAAACGGCCATAGATGTCCTTTGCTCGCACAGCAAAGTAGTACTTGCTGCCGGATACAAACTGTGTGAGAGTACAGGCCATGGGAAGGGGTAGTGCTTTTACTTCTCCGATCTTCTTCCATTGTGAAGGCGAGATTGCAGCAGGATCCTCGTGATAAGCATAGAGGTGGTAGCTGTCTACATTGGCACAACTGCGATCTACTTCCAACACGCTCCAGGAAAGGACTATTCCATTTTGGCTTTGCACTCTGGCCAGCTTGAGGTGGGGCTTTTGAGGAGCCGAGGTGGTTGCTGCTTCAGGAGGAAGGCGTTGGGGTTGAGGAGCCTCTGGAAGTGGTGCTGGATGAATGGGTCTCGCTTGTTCCTGTGGGAGTAGATAAATTATGGGAGATTAAATCTGGTTTAATCCTAACATTTTTGGAGTTTCTTAAATCCAAAGTTTCAGCAATGTAAACTGTGACCTGGATTGAAACCACTCCAAATAACAAGCTATTGCAAACATGACAGCGGTGTGTGTTCATGGAGGAACTACAGATGGTGATTCTTTGTTTCATCCACCCAGCAAAGGATAAGAACCCAATATCTGTGGAAGCTCAATCTTATTCAATTGTTTAGACACAAGTAAGTCTAAAAGATACAAAGCATTTGGTATTCAGAGCCATGCTCCATAAATCAGACAAACCCCTCCAGCGCAAATGTTCAGGAAAGGATTCAGGAGTAGTCTTCACCTACCTGAGGCGGACGATGATGTACGGTTAGCTGGGGTCCGGCAGAATTTATGGACATGCCATTATTCACCACATATGCAGTGGTTTGAGGCATTCGTACAGTAACACCTAAAAAAAGGACAACATATGAGAATCTCAGTTGACCTGCTGTTGTTTTTTTCATAATCAAAACATACACTGACCCTCACAAATATTCTTACATAACAATGTTATAAAGTAAATGTGAAGAGGGAGTTAGACTAATTGTGAGTGCACAATTTAGAGATAAATGTCAATCTGCCACATTTTCTGTGCAGCATAGACTGTTTAAATGAATATCTGCAGTTACCTTCCAAACGTTGTAGATGACACCTAGTCACACAACATCCAATATACTCATGGATAAATCCAAATAAGGTGAAATGGCAAGAAGCGTTTAAAGAAGGCGTTTTACCAGCACACATTGCAAAATGGGGAATAAAAGTAGGTGATTTTCTGAAGATGACCCTTTGATTTCATGCTGTACACGTTTGATGTACCCTATGGATCTTACCTCCAGTTTGTGGACTGACTTGCCGTAGATTCTGGCCTTGCATAACAGTGTTTCGTACTGGTGTTTGCACTGGGGTAGTGGGGAGGGCTGTTGTAGTGTAAACCAACTGGTGACTGTTTGGAGTTCGAGGTCCTGAAACCCTCGTTGAGGTTTGAGTCCCTGGTCGTTGGGTTATATTAACAGTTGTCTGAGCTGTAATTGGTGACAAGAAAAAGGAGTGTGGATTGTTAGGCTGGCCACTATTCAGGATGCATTGTCCCTTATCCTGCAATCTGAAAAAGCGCTGGTTAACCGTTACTGCACAGAAACGCTCTTGGACTTCAACAGGGCTTTCCGTGCGAGAGCGTCAGATTGGCACTCTCACAGCTTACATAATACAACGGCCAAACATTTGAGATACATACATACATACATACATACATACAATAGGTTTTGTTGCTAGAAATGCAATGCAGTACATGTGAGAATGTGTGTGTGAGAGTGAGAGAGTCAGTGAGAGCATAAGTGTGAGAGGTTCTTTAATTAAAGGGGAAGTAGGCAACTCATTTGGGACTGAGAAGTTGTGTTTTTTATTGGAGGGGGGGGGGCTTGGGGAAAAGAGTGGTGGCACATTCATAGGGAGAAAGTAGGGGACGTGTGTGAGTTTAGGTGCACTGGGACCGGCAGTGTCTTTGCGCGCGCACATGGGCAAAACTAGGAGAGCATTAAAAGTGTTTGGATAGAGGGCAAGCATTCTGCGCGTGTGAGGAGTTGGTGAGGGGGGGCTTGGTGCATGGCCAGGCTTTCACAGTCGCCGGTAGGGCTGTGAAAGCGATGAGCGGATGAGCAGCCTTGACTGTGGGCATGATGTGGCGAAGACAGTATCTGCACGTGCGCACGTTAAGAAGTACGGCGGTGTGTGCGTGCATGAACATGGTATGCTATTGTGCGCATGCCCCATCTCAGCCATTAGGGGCGTGATGGTAGTTGTGCGCATGCGTAGTAAGTGATTCGCTTGAAGGGCTGTATTGCAAATGTGGGGAGGAGACTATTGGGTTGTGCACATGCGCGCCGCAGCCCACAACCTCTTCTTCTGCACATCCGTATAGTGTTAACCTCTGTGCGGCCTGAAATGGTGGTTTTGTGCATATGCGTGATAGGCGCCCATTAGGAGCCTGATGTCACCTGCGTTACGGATTTTCGTTACAAGTTAAGGATTTTTTTCCCATGAAAACTCTGCAAGCGCCAGCAAAGAAGTTTCACGTCAAAAATCCCTGGCATATATGCAAAAATGTTGATAACAAGCGTGCAAGATTAACCTTTCTCGCTGCTGGATTTGACTGTGCAGGGATTGGCAGCCATGGCAGTGACAGCTAACCAGGCTCCAGATACATTAATAGGGCAGTGTAAAAGTTAACCTACCACGTGAAATCACCAATCTAGAACTTGCTGAGCATTACCTGTTGGTAATACATGAATGGTAGCCTGTGAAGGTAGCACTGGGGGCACAGATGTTGACTGTAGAGTGTTTGGCTGTGGGGGCTGCGAGGGGCGATTCATAACTTGGGGCGACTGAACACTCCCTGGTATACCTGCAGAATTGATTCTCCTCGACTCTAAGGAAAGAAATGTACGTTAATGATTCAACTATGTCTGAAGTGGCAGGATAATACAGTACATAAACACAAACCTGATTAGTAAGCCTACAACGTCTTAAGAGTAAACCTACACTTTGTTTACAATTAAGCATATAGCGCTTCCACAATAGAAGCCTCAACCTAAAAGTTAGGAAACTTACTATTTTAGAACAATTGGATGGATCTTTAACCATTAAGTGTAAATGAATGAACCCAATAAAGTTCTAAAGAGCATCTTCTAAAACACCAACTTCTAAATCATTCATTTGCATGAGAATGTAGTCCTCTGCAGAAAAAGGTAAATTTCTGCAAAATATATAGTGAAGCCTAATCACATACAATGTGCCAATTAAAATATTGATGAAGTCTGCAATACCATCTTAAGGGACCTGTGCTCACAAAATATTTTGTTCATACAAAATAAATGCAGGTAAATGCAGTTCTCCTTTGGATACTCTCAGCCAATGTTAAATTCTTACAAAACAAAAGCTGCAACAATCAGATTTAAATGTGACAGAGTGATGCAGCAGAAAAAGGCGCTAAACACTACTAATGATCACTGATAATATAGTGAAATATATAAATAATATAATATTGGTGACTTTAGTGTCTCAATTTGGTGCAAAAATAAAGTGATTATTAAAGGTTGCAACTCCCTGCTCAGACCCTCTGGAGGGGACTGTCTTCACTGGTCCCAGAAGGTCGATATGTATTTTCACAACCCAGAGGGGGAGCATATAGAAGAAAAGCAACAACAAGAAAAACAATCTGAGTGCAGACGGTATAATCAGGTGTATGGTAATTCACTGGATGTCTTGGCTCGTATATGCAGCCTACTCATAGATAGCAGTAGTGTATGGGCAACAACAGTTTACTGGAAATGTGTTCGATCTTCTACACACCGGCACAGATTCACTCCAACCATTCGGATGGTGAAATGTAAGGACAGAGAAAAATACCCATGGTGCAGATCAATGGTAAAATGGTATTACTTTATATAAAGGCTTAATGCGCACTTACAATATAAAAAAATTAAAACAGCATACAGTATATGACTCAAGTGAATGGAGCATAGGTCGGATACTGCCGCAGCTCACCCCACCGCCTCCGTTCTGTGTCTGGTGGATCCCACGACGCTCCGCCATCTGCTACTCAGCCCTCTCAGCTGCATTTGGTAGCTTGGCTTCGTTTGTAGTCTCCAATGCATCACGTCACTTCCGGTAAGTCTTCTGTGATTGACAGCGGCTCGACACCAATCCTCTCTAGCTCTGGGCGGTCCTACTCTACGCGTTTCGCCAATTGTGTATTCGGCTTCATCAGGAGTAATGATGAAGCCGAATACTCTATTGGCGAAACGCGTAGAGGCGCAGATGGCAGAGCGTCGTGGAATCCACCAGACACAGAACGGAGGCAGTGAGGTGAGCTGCGGCAGTATCCGACCTATGCTCCATTCACTTGAGAGTGATATATGCTGTTTTAATTTTTTTATATTGTAAGTGCGCATTAAGCCTTTATATAAAGAAATACCATTTTACCATTTATCTGCACCATGTGTATTTTTCTCTGTCCTTACATTTCACCATCCTAATGATTTCCGGGTTGGAGTGAATCTGTGCCGGTGTGTAGAAGATCGAACACATTTCCAGTAACATGTTGTTGCCCATACACTACTGCTATCTTGTGCGTAGGCTGCATATACGAGCCAAGACATCCAGTGAATTACCATACACCTGATTATACCGTCTGCACTTAGAATGTTTTTTCTTGTTGTTGCTTTTCTTCTATATGCTCCCCCTCTGGGTTGTGACAATACATATTTAAAACCAGAGACAGAACATAAAACACAGACAGAGCTCAGTTTTAGAACATCCAGTGAAACTCATACACGGTACAGTGCCTAAATATATATGTATAAATATCTATTAAGTAAAATGGTCTTTTAGTTTGACATTTTTGGCCAAAATTGTTGTAAGCTCCTGAGCCAACGGCACGGCAGACCACATTTCCAGGGGTCCCTAACGCTAATATAAATTCTTAATAACCTGTGTAATAACAGGAAGAATGATTTATAGTAAATCTGTCAATATTAGTTGCAAAGTTCTAAGTCTGATTGAAGCTTTTATTAACCTGTACATTACCAGGAAAAGCACTCTGTATTAGAGTTGTCACAACCCAACTCTAATACAGAGTGCTTTTCCTGGTAATGTACAGGTTAATAAAAGCTTCAATCAGACTTAGAACTTTGCAACTAATATTGACAGATTTACTATAAATCATTCTTCCTGTTATTACACAGGTTATTAAGAATTTATATTAGCGTTAGGGACCCTTGAAATGTGGTCTGCCATGCCGTTGGCTCAGGGGCTTACAACAATTTTGGCCAAAAATGTCAAACTAAAAGACCATTTTACTTAATAGATATTTATACATATATATTTAGGCACTGTACCGTGTATGAGTTTCACTGGATGTTCTAAAACTGAGCTCTGTCTGTGTTTTATGTTATGTCTCTGGTTTTAAATATATATTGCCATGCTCAGTAGCACTCCTCTGTGACACTCATATGCTTATATATATGTTGTGGTTATTTTGGGGGTTCAATAGGAGCTTGTTAGGTGTCCAGTATGTTTTGTGACAATACAATCAGATTTAAACACACCTCATGTATGGAACGCAATAAAAATCTCCAACCTGTAACATTGCAAAAACATCTGTTGCCACTTACCTTGAGAGGAGCCATCATCTTCATCATCCAATGTAAGGTCAATAACTCCACCTCCAGGCTTTCCACCCTGGGGGAAAAAGAAAAAGAAAAAAACATATTAGTTTGGAAAAGCGATCCCAGTGTAAACAGAAGGGGAAGGAGAACTCCCCAAATACTAGATAACACGCCACAGTCGCAAGAGCTACAGAACTATCAATGTGGATATCTTTTCAGACGCTAAGGATGTAGTGATAAAGTGAGAAGGAACTGGTGAGTTTGGGAACCAGTATGTTTTTTTTGGGGGGGTGGGGAAGGGGAGAAAACAACGGCGACACGAAGGCCAAACACGAGCCATTAAATGTAAGATACCATGTACATGCTTGTGCCTGCAAAATGGCACCCCCTTAGACAACGTTAAGACTGCCCCAGTTTACACACCCTTACTTTAGGGTGCCCCAAAATCATGACCGTGTATATAGAAAATGGTATTGCTCACTTGGTTCTGGAAAACCTAGTTCATTTTTTCTCCCCTTTAATTTCCCTCCCAATGGAAAAAAAAAACAAAACAAAAAAACCCACTGTATTTTTCTAATGTCCATTGTTGGGATTCAATATAAAAACAATTCAAGCTGTTAGAGTGGGCACGATAAACATGATTGGGCAACAAAAACACAGTTGACTTAAATGAGATGCCATTACAGCAAATAAAATGAATTTATGCTGTAAAATTCCCACTCCTACAACATACTGAATTTGATCATACATTGGTGGCCCGACATCTATTCTGTCTGTTACGTTGGTCCATAAGCCAACTGTTCATTTTCTCGGAAACTGCCCGCTACATACAGGAAGAATCGCTCAGATGCCCAGGGGAAGGGTACAAATATCAGTACAAGTGGAATCCCCATGCACGAAGATGGATGAAAGCTAAAACCAAAACATGCAAAGTACAGCTCAACCCCGTTATAACGCGATCCGTTACAATGAGAATTAGCTTATAACGCGATGCAAGCGTGGCTGCCAATTTTCGTATTTATGAATACTTTACAGCACAATTATTGGTGTCTTAAATACTGTATTGTACAATGCATACAATTGTACATTATTTCTAACGCGATCCGCTTATAACGCGATGTGACTCTTTGGACCCCAAGCACAGCATTATAAGGGGCTGTAGCATTATATTCCAATGCAAAGGATTATTCTGAGGTGTCGCTATTGCTCAAGTGAATGGGCTCGACCCGGTTGTGGTTTGTAGATCTAGTCTGTGGATTACCGTTGTGAACTTGATCAAAGAAAAGAAACACATAAATGTTTATTTTCTCTCCTAGAGGTATACGTTTATGAAATGAGAACAAAGGGTTCTGAATCCAGCACAATTACATCAATCCACAAACTCCCCTCCCCCAGAATAACAGAAGTATAAAAATCAGTCTCATCTTACATGCCTGCTAATTTGGTAATACACACACAAAAGAAGCTAAAATACAGTAAAATACTCAAGACGTCCTGGGCGTTCTAGAACTACCAAGAATATTTTGAGATCACAACGCAATTTTTGAAATTTTTACATGGCCGAGTTGATAAAATAACCAAATGGTTAGTTTTTTTTCTTGGTTTCTTTAACTAAAAGTGGTTTACATTCCTCATCACCCAATTGTGACATTTTCCTATATTTTGCAGACTCAAACATCTACATCATTGCGAATTTCGTGAAACTTCGGAACAGCCGCTTTGAACGTTTTAACGCAGTTAAGAATTTAACAGTAAAGTTTATATTGCATGATGATTGTTGTAGTGCTTTAACCGAGTTGGCCTTGGAGGATAGTACATGGCTTTGTGCACTAGTGCTTGGAAATGGGCTTTCAAACAAACGTACTAGTTCTCAGCATAATAAGATCACCCGTGGAAATAAGTTTCACACGCTGGTTTTCTTAAACACCTAATCATAATATACGGATGGTGAAGAAAATAATTTAATTTTAGAGGAAACCATCTCATGGGAGGTCATTAGCAGACAATCCTGGAAACTCTAACAAATATATTTACATAGTTGCATAGTAGATGAGGTTGAAAAAAATACGTCCATTAAGTTCAACCTATGCTAAATTAAGACAGATACTACTATATTTGTACTTCCAGTGTATTTTCCCCCACTCATTAACGATGACCGAGGACATTTATATTTTTGGTTTAATTGCTTTGTCATAACAGTTTTACGCAAGAAAATATATGAAAACGGAGTGCGGAAATGCATTTTTATTCACTTCTTTGAAGCCCAACGTTTTTCCTACTAAAAACCATCTACCTTAATCTACCTAAGTTTTAATGATCTTTAAATATTACTTTAATCGGAATGATCTAAAATCAGGTAAACTGTTCCAGTAATTGCATCATTTGTATGTCAGTCGAGCTAAAGCAGGGGTGGATAAAAATATTAAATAATGTAGGAGCCAGAGTGATGGAGGGTGGGGGCTATCACAGAACTAAACAGGTGTGTCAGTGTATATATAAGAGACACTGCCAGATTCACTGACACAAACGCAGTCACCGCCGTGGCTGGCATTAGTGCTCCCAGTCAGGATTTGCGCTCGCGTTGGTAAAGCATGATTGAGGGCGCTCTTGCCGGTCACGGGTCAGTCAGAAAAATGTAAGCACCTAGGACTTTTCCATTCCTGATCCAAGGCATAACTATATCAGAGAATATTCAAATGCCAGGTGGTGTATATTTCTATAAGTTTTAGAATATATGAAGTTAAAGCGGCACGGTTCATATTTAAGAAATTGTGATATAGTTCAAAAGACATGTTCCAGCCCCAGAAAAAAAACTTTATGACCATAAAGTTTCCTCCGGTGCTATAAGTGGTCTCATAAAATAGCACCGCTTAGTAAATATGGGCCATAATGCAAGTTAACAACTGGAGCAATGTAAGCCCCACCAAAGACTTGCGGAGCGTTACTCCTTTACATTTTGCTGTATTCTCCCGTATTGCCACATCACAGGTTTTCAATAAGGTAATTTTATTTGACTTTCATAAATCCGTCTCTACCGTCTAGGATCAAATACAGACGATGTCAAATATCTACTCCAAATACTCATTGCAATTTCTCAGTGGCCACCGCAGATGTTTGCCAGCAGAAACCGCCTTTGTAGCAGATTAGTAGCATATTTGTAAAATCCATGCAGCACTGAATGTGCACACGCTTTTTTATTTTTCCACTTTAATATACAAAGTTGCATCTAATTACAGTGGTCTTGGCTTCCATAGAGACACAAGTGATCATAAACGCTATCTTGGACTGTGAATCTATGTAATTTAGGACACTTATTTTAGATTGGCAATTTAGAGATTTCTTGGCTTACACGGAATATGAAAGTTATATATTTCTGGGGAAAAGAAGAAGTTTCTTTAATTTTGTTTATTGAGGCACTAGCAAAACAAAAATAAAAACACATGTAATAAATACAATCATGAAAGCATCTAATATATATTTCAATAGAACACACATTTAATGTTTAAGTGCTGTGTATACATGTATATATACATACGTCACATATCCATATAATGGAGGTGTAACACTTCATACCATGCAAGGAACAGTAGTTTGTCGTGTTTTGATCCATCTCTAACTCATAATTAACAGCCTTTAGTTATTTGGGACAACTCATCTCTCCATACTACTAGGAAAGTCAGCAGACGTAATCAAGTTAGGGTCCACAATTTTATACAATATTGATGTATACGATCTAGTAAAGCCGCATGCTAATTGGCGCACACGTAATATGATGAATAACCGCCGATGACCCATGGAATAGGACAGCACCCCATTTCTCTTCATGTACAAAAAATGCTCTCGAAATGTAGACCACATTGTGACATTTTAATATTATACCAAATCTAGTCA
The DNA here is from genome assembly GCF_040206685.1 of Ascaphus truei. NCBI lineage: Eukaryota > Metazoa > Chordata > Amphibia > Anura > Ascaphidae > Ascaphus > Ascaphus truei. The sequence goes on from NC_134499.1 coordinate 12,223,687, forward strand.
TACTGCAAGTAAAGGCTTCACTAACCCACAGAATGACCGACACAGAGCCCTGATTACTACCAGTTCTCCAATAATTACAAAGCAGAATGACCGTTACTGTATTCATGTAATAAATGTGGTGCTCGATTTTAGATTGGGCGTTGGTGTAGTTCCAAGGTGGCCAACTCCAGTCCTCAAGGGCCACCAACACGTCTGGTTTTAAGGATATCTGTGCTTCTGCACAGGTGGCTTAATCAGTGGCTCAGTCAATGACTTAATCTGTACTGGAGCAGGGATATACTGAAAATCGGACCTGTTGGTGGCCCCTGACTGGAATTGGCCACTCCTGGTGTAGTTTTTTCTACATTAAACTAATAGCAGTGAAGCTTAATTCTGTAGTATGCCTAAACATGTAGAAACACGAACAAAGATCATCCATTCACTTGTATGACCACAGGAGATAATGCCAAATCATGACAAAGGCATTACTTCCCAAACAGATTTCTACAACTGCCCCAGTGTTTTGAAAGTTGGGGCGCACAGTGCCTATTAACCAAAATATCTCATTTAAAACTGCCGAGTTCTCTATACTGCACTCAAACCAGCCAATTGATTACTAATCTACAGCGACACCCGATTGGGGTTGACTTATAGCAATTTTGGAACACGGTCATAGCTACTATGTGACTATGTAATTTCCATCTTGTGTTTTAGTGACAATATATGAAGGCACTGTGTTACAAGTGTGAGCGTCAGTTTACGATTTGGGGAAGCATCAGACACAGACTTTTCCAATATCACTTATATGCCATTTCCTCGGCCCACTTATATATACACCACGATGGCAATCCATCAGACAGGCTGAATAATGTGGGCGATAGGTCTGTCATTTTAAGCTTTCCTGGAACAAATAAGCTTTGAATTGACAGGATTATGGGCCATCGCAAAGTGGCTCATTTTTCTGGTTTACTTCATCATTGATGGGCCCCATGAGGTACAAGTTTGTGAATATATATTCCTATCTGTTGTCGGTCACAAATGCCATTTTCCTTTTTTCACGTGAAAGGGACCAATATGACAGCAATTCTTTTTGCTCCATCGTTTTGTCCTTTAGTCTACAGTTGAAAAGCATGAAAATCCAAGTCTTACTGCTATAAATTACCAAGTTACCTGGAAGAAATTGCAATAAGGAACTAGTGAGCAACATCATGTTTGCCATGCATGCTTCTACATTGATATATTTTCTAAAGGAAACACATGTAGGCTGTGGTCAATCTCCTCCACCTTTTACCCAATTAGAATTATTTCTTCATCTAAACGGCATATTGCCTGCTAATGTCTTTTACACAACTGTACAAAAAAAAAAAGTTGGTAAGATTAAAGTGCAAATAACAAAACTACAAACCCAACATCCTACATGAGAGCTGGGCACAACTCACTAGAAATAAAGTACCCGATTTTCTTACATATGAGCCGGCAACTTTAATAATTGCCCAGTTTCAGAAATGGACAAATGGACAATTAATTCAAATGTACATTGATCAGAACATTCCTTTAATAGTCATTTTACATTTTTCAAGAAAATAAAGTACAATTCTAAAATCCAACGTTTTCCAGTTGAACAAAGAAACAGAAGCCTTTGACTCTTGCCTAAACACTTCAGTAAACCTTATATTTGTTTTTCACCAAGGTCCTTACTACTTCCTAAACCTTTCTTAAAAATGCAATTGTTTTAACTCCATGATAAACATGGACACTTCTTCAAAGGAAAAATACTTTTACCATCAAGGAATATCCCATAAGAGCAAGTATTCAAGGTTGAATTCAACTATCAGTTTAAAATTTTAGATAAAGTGCTACATCGGTCATACAGATTACATTACAAGCTCCGCTCTGAAAACTATTCAGCTCCATTTCATAGCAAAGAAATCACAGGCTCAAACACCACCACTAGACTATTTAAGACCATATGTTAAAGAACAGCCAAATGTAAAAAATCCATCTTATGGATAAATTATACAGCAGCCTCATAACAATCATCAAGTCATGGGTTCTTGCTTGATTAGGCGGTTGAAGACGGGCTCATTGTAACACCCTTGGAATCGATTGCCAGTGAGAATCACACCTGCCATGTTCTTCGGCAGAATCAATTTAGGAGAGTTGCGTTTGACAAGAATATTTTTTCTGGTGTCTAGTGCCATGTGTACTTGAGGAACTAAAGGCACACAATTGATGCCTAGGTGGCTACTTGCGGGTAGAACAGAATTTTGGGAAAACAAAGTCAATTTCTTTTGATCAAGTGCGATATGGCCAACGGAAGCAAAAGAACAAGACACTGGCTTCTGGACAATTTCATTAGGAAGGGTTTTATATAGGAAATCGGGATTGTTGCCATCCATGTCAGCCCAGGCCCGACAGCGAATCTCTGCAGCTCCCCAGTAATTCTTAATGGCAGACTCTGATCGATGGCCAGTCACAGCCATTATCTCTCGAGGCCCCAGGCCTGCCTCACAAAGAAGCTGGATTGTAGTTGCACGTAGCGAGTGGTTAGTGTACCGTCGAGATAACCTGGCTGCCACACTGATTCTGGGCATCATGGTTCCCAGGTAGTTCACACCCATAGGTTCTCGTTTGAACCAGGTACGTTGTTCTTGCATCTGTTCTGGGGTCAGCTTAATCGGATGCAAGTAGAAGGCTGCTGGCTTAGGTGGAAGCTTGGAGAGATACAGTTTTAAGGAGAAGACAGGGCAGTTGGGATCTCCTGGCATATCATACATTTTACCCATTTTGCGGGGGTTTTCTGCATACGGGCCTTTGCCAGGATACCGGAACATGGCATACTGACGCCCATTCTTATCCTTCTGCACTACAAAAGCATCAGGGGCAAGATCACGTAGGATTTCCCTCCCTCGTTTAGAAAAGTGCAACTGCAGGTCAAACCAGACCTTGTTAACCAATGCCTGAGGATTCTGAAGTCCTAGGATCCCAGACAACTTAATTTTGCGCAAGTCATCAGCAGTAATCGGTGGGTGGTGCTTGGTATCATCTTTTCCTTGCACATGTAACCTCTTTAACACGTTCACAAACACTAGATTAGCACTGGCAAACTCTGTGTCTTTCATCAGGCATATCTGGCGACTATGTGGGGGCCTCCTCAGATGCCGGTTAAGGCCGGCACGCATGGACTTGTAGCTGGCTATACTGTATGTGTTCCCATCATGGTTCCGTATCGTGTAATAGAACTCCTGCAAAATGTCATCAAGTTCACCCACAGAGAGCTCTTCAAATGCAGAGTCCTTGCCATTTTTAGACAACCACTGTCGCAGTAAGTTAGCAGCCCAGCCTGTTTGTTTGTGTGTGTTTTTGATGGTTTTAAAATCTCCTTCCTCTTCTTCCAGATTAAAGAGAGAATTCTCAGGAAAACAAATATTATTTTGTTCATCAACCTCGCTTGGCTGTTTACTCTGTGCCATCTGGTCTTCCCGTTTCATCTGGTGGTCAGTACAACGGGCAAAGGTGATGCCATCAAAAATGCCGGACGGATAAGGTAAATGCTGAACTACCTTTTGTTCGGAAAGCTGTGAAGTGCGGAGTAACATATGATATTTCCAATATAACGCAACAAAAATTAAAAATGCAGGTGGCACTAATTGATTTATACGCATATGAATTGGCGTGCAGAACCAACGTCAAACCCTTTGTAACCATGGGATTACATGCGCTTTTCTCCCTGCAACAGCTCAAAAACTTTGTGCCAACAAGCTTAGTATTTACATGGTCACACCCTTTCCTTACAACAACCCCTTCTACCAATGCCATGTCACGCAAGACAACCATTTAAAATGTGGCACAGTTTGGCCCAAAGGTCTCATGAGCTACTAGAAACTAAAAGGCGATTGCAGCACGTCGTCAATTTAATGTTTTCTTCCTTTCTACCATCGGAGCGGAGCAATGATTTGAAGCAGGGCTATAATCCACAGGTTAATAAGTATGAGATCTTTCAGTTGGATTAAGAAATACAAAAAGCAGCTTTAATTCTTCTGACTACTGCAAAGTGCAATACGATCACCCAAATTAATAATGCACACACTAAACCGGTCAATAAGATAATTAATATTCCTCAATATACTAGAAACATACATTTCCAGCACCATTTGTATGGTGAATAACCCATCCCTAGACAAAAGAAACATTTATGCTTACAAGTAAAAAAAAAAATTAAGAAATTACATTTTTCATCCACAAGAAAATAGAAACAACCATAAAAATAGGGAGAAGGTGGGGGCAAAAGATTTCCAGTTTAAGCGGCCCAGGGTTTACAATCAATTAAAATGCACTAGCACTACTTGTCCTAAAAGCTTTAATATCCATAACAGTCCTAGACATCTTTTGTAGCCACTAAAACTGAATTAGAAACAGCTTTGCTTTAAAATGAAGGTGACATGCAGAGCACGCTTTTCCATGTTGATTCTTAGATACACAGGGTTTTTTTTTTGTTGCATTAGTGGACAATCCACTCTTCCTAAATCTGGTCTAAAAAAAAATAAAGGTTCTCCTTGGAGAAAGTAGCAGGGGACCTCACCTCAAGAATACAAACTACTCATACACTCTAAAGAATCCAATGGACTGCCGCAGAGGTAACATGCGCCTGTGGCTTTTAACCCCAATTGCATTCTATTAAAAAAATAAAGCATGAACCTACCTGAGTGGTGCTCTCAGCTGCCCGTTTGCTTGCTACACTCTCTGCTGTTGGTGTTCGGTTGGTTTGCGGTTCTGCAGGATGGAAGAACGCATTAAGTTTCTTTGCCAGAAGGTATTCATAAATCTGGCTAGATCTATGGTTTTCTTCCAGAGTGCTCAGTGTAATAAAGGTAAAGTGCAGTCAAACCCTACTCTTATCTAACCATTTACATTTTATTATTTCTGTATGTGTGTATTTTTTTTGTCCTGTAAACCCCTTCACTCCCTATTTTTTTATTTCAGTATCCCATTCCCTATATTACAAGTCAAAAATAAACAAAAATTGTTTGGAACAAAACATTTAAAAAAAATGCAGTCAAACCTTGTAAGTAATGCATACCCCCCCACAAAAATGCAACAAATCTAGAAAACTGTAAAATATGACAGGACCGTTACTGGATAGAGCCTTAGTGTCGCGTGACTAACAAATAATGCTTTATACTGTGATATTATAAACCAAAAGAAAAGACAATATAAAGGAATGTATGGTTTAATACGACATTTTAGGGACCAAGGCCGCACGTCCACATCCCTAAATAGATAAAGGCCAACTTGACATTTAAACTAAAAAACACTTATTTTCAACAGAGGACAAACTAGGACATCAAACTAGTTTTTATAAACTAAACCAACGTACCCGGTCTAGGTGCTATAGGCGTTTCAGTTGATGGACTGTTAAAACCAGACAGTGGGACTTTCATCGGTAAGGAATTACGATTGCCTGCTTGCGTGTATATTGCAGAGGTTCCCACTACTGGCAATGAGGACCTGGACGACTGTACAATGGAATGCGTTGTGGTGACCGCCTGTACCGAGAGAGGGGTTCCCATGGAGCCAGAGTTTGCTGGGGAATTGCGCTGAATGCCTGGGCTGGATATTGAGGGGCTGTTCATTGGTTTGGTTGGAGCCAGGGACACTGGTGACGTTTTATTAAGACCACTGACTGCTGCCTGATTTTGTGCTGGGATGAACTCAACACTGCCGGATTGCTGATTGGTGACCAATGTTCCTGTTGTGCCTTGTAGAAGTTGTGACTGGGAAGATAGTGACATTGGGACATGTAAAATGACCGGCAACGACTGAAGAGAGACAGACATTGGCTGGCTACTACTATTGCCAGATACCTGGCTGTTTCCAACTACTGTTGCGGTACTAGGTGCAGGGAGGACAGAAGTCGTCATCACTGAAGCAGAGGTGGCAGGCGGTGACAGCTTGGGCTGGCTGCTTAGGTTTTGTGGAGCTGCAATACTGGTAGCATTAACTGCAAAAACAAATACAGAAAGGATTAAGCTTGATATTTCCATTTTGAAGCAGTTCAGGATCAACATCTACCAAAGAAATGTGATGCATTTTACCTGTATCTATTACATTCTATGACCAATAACAGATAGGGGAGGGGAAAAAATAAAATAAAAAAACACACCACACGTTTGAATTATTAGATTTCTTTTTAGCAATGAAAAAGTATACATTTTGATCAGCTTAAAGTGTGGTTCCAGGAGGAATCTCATAATATTTAGATATAGTATTAGCATTTTACGCTTTTGCAAAAGATTGAACTTTAGACATGTGTTTTTGAACCTGTATATCGGACACATTTACAGGAACATACTCACTTCTCTGCTGAATTAGCTTCCAGTCAGGCGGTGCCCTTCCTTGAAGGGTGTTATTTGCAGGGGACTGGGTGGCTGGTAACTGCGTAGTGTTAGGTGTGCGTAGTGGTACATTGGACGGGGGAGGAAGTGAAGGAACGGGAGAAATTGGAGGTTGACCTGTAATGAAATAAATTTAAAAAAAATCATATTTCATTCATTATGTATACAATGTGACTTCAATGCAACAGTAGCTCAGTGCAAGTCAGAGGTTACACCTATCACCACAACAGCATGAACAGTTGTGCAAATATTCACATACAAACTGACTGCATGCTTGGATTTCTCGTTCTGCAATAGTTTTTTGGAGCGGCGATGCAAGAACTTTTCGCTTTGTTTTTTCCATAACAGACATTATATTATGGCTTCACTTATCCCCAGTCAGATCACTTAACAAAAATACTCATATCCTGAACATATTGCATATTCACGGTTCAGAAACAAGGGTGCCAAAATAGCAGATTCAAGCCGGCTAACTGCCAGCGCGTGTCCAGTTATTACTTAAAACAGAAGTAAAAGCAAAAATCACCAGAGTAGAACTTTACAAAACCGTGAAGCAATTCAATCAACTACTGTGCAAATGAGCAAAATTATCCATGTATACACAAAATGTATCCACTTATTGTACTTAGCATGTACTGCCTTACCAGTAGCAGAGGTTGTGAACGTAGTTGTAACGATGTCTCCCACATTTCGCTTTGACTCCAGCATCTGTCTCACAGTGTTGGCATTTCTACAGAAAAAATGGGAACAGTTAGGAAACCCAGAATTCTGGGCCTAAAGAAATATATGAAAAATCGTGAAAAAAAACCAAGACTGTTGCTCAATTGAGAGGTTTTCACTGTATCAAGAAAATGAAGTAAAGCACTGAGGGTTCCGTGGTATTATGGAAACCTCGGACATTGGGGAAAAGCCATGTATGCATACAGTTCAAAATACCAAATGCCAAACTCTGCTCAATATTATTAAACAGAGGAGGCATGAAAAGGCTGTGAAGCAGTAGTAATGTTGCCGTTTCGTAGCCGTGATATTACTACTCAAATGGTTTCAAGTAGATTTTAGCGGCTGTCTACGCCAGGAGTGGCCAACTCCAGTCCTCAAGGGCAACCAACAGAGCAGGTGTTAAGGATATCTCTGCTTCAGCACAGGTGGCTCAATCAATGGCTCGGTCAGAATGACTGCACCACCTGTGGGGGCCCTTGAGGACTGGAGTTGGCCACTCCTGGTCTAAGCAATAAATGTATAGAAGTTGGTGGTTTCTATGTACGCAAAAGGCACAATACAAAAGATCAGAGACCGTACTTTATAAAGAAAGGATATTAAACTGTGAAATTACAGAAGGAGGTTTAATATGCCATAAAGTCCAATGTTTCGGCAGTCAAATACTGCCTTTCTCAAGGTGAGAGTAAGACCGTGTGCCTGCTTCTTCTTCTTTGTACTGGAACATTTGGGACTACAGGAGCTCCCCAGGACCAGCGCACTGGCAGCTAAGTACCCCACCTCTATTACCATTGATATTGAGTGCGTGTCTCATCCTCTGTCTATAAATTACAGAAGGAACATCTATGTTAAGTAAAGAAATTAGTTTGATTCTCTAAATGACCAGCAGCCACTGGCAAACAAAGCTCTTAATCTTATTGATCAGTTCACATGCTACAGATGACTTATTTTCGGTACCTTGCCACAAATCACAGATCAGGTTTGTTGCTCATGTATTTCAAGGTATTGTGCAAAATATCAATTTTTCATTGAGGAAAGACTGTGTACGATATTACAATATAGAACGGTAAGCTCCTCTTGGCAGAGATGGGGTTGCGTTAACATTGAGCCATGTACAATAGACTGGGGCTGTAAAGAAAATGTAATCGCTAATGATTTCCAGCTCACCTGTACGTCCCAAGGTTACCGTTTGCAGACATTTCATTTGCAGGTTTCCCTGGAGATGCCGGCTGGGTGGTTGTAGTTTGCTTTATTAATGCAAAAATAAAGTTACTGTTAATTTTACAGTTGTACGGCATTAACATGTGCACTCTTTTACGCAAAACATTTCAGACTTAAAAAAAAAAATGTACTTGTTTTTTATGTAAGGGGGAAGATTTTCCATGATGCCATTACCGTCTCATATCAATGCACCAGAATACTCAATTTTCATGAACAATTTGTTAGAAATAAATAAATAAAAATGAAATAAAACAAAAAGGCTCAAAGAACAAAAACAATCGTGTCCATAAAGGACAACAGTTAAACAGCAACAGTGAGCATTGTATATTTCCCAGACTTAAACATGTTATTAATGAATTAGAATAGGTCTGGCTATTACTATACCCAATACGCCATCAATTTATTACATGCGAATGCTCAAGTTCCTCTCAAAGATCAAGCACCAGTCTTTTGCGCATCTCAAGGCCAACATCAAATGAATAGGCATTAAAGAGCGTCAACTGTAAGCACTGTTGCTAGAGGAAAAATTATGCCGATTTTGGAAGCATTTCATTGATTGCTAGTAGGAATTTTTTACCTCTGGTCTTTTCTTTAGGTCTTCCTTGGCTGCTCCAAAGCGTTTTGTCAACCGGGCAATTTTAGCCTAAAGGGAAAAGTAAGAAGTTACCCTTTATTAATAGACTTGATATTCTAAGAGTTACATCGTAGGAGATGAAAAAAAAAAAAAAAAAAAGATATACGTTCAGCATGTGTTACATTTAGATGACATACTCTTTATAGATTTGTATTTACAGTATATTGATCCAGAGGAAGTCAAACAACCCCCATAGAAACATTATCCAATGTCTATTCCCTGATGAAGAAACGTGCCAGTTTCGAAACGCGTAGGATAGTACTGACACCTAGACTCAAGTGATCCGATGAACTGTTACATCCCTACAACGCTGTTTGTTTGATTGGAGACCGGTGAGAGGCTCGAGCGCACGCTACACGGCGTCGCAGTGTAGTGACGTCACCGACAGGCAGACTGAGAAGCAGTGGGACGCAGAGGTCCAGCAAACCACCGCGATTAGACGATCTCCACTCACTGACTCCCTACCACTCACAAGTAGTGAATTAGAACATTGGGACATTTGAACCTGCATCACACTTTACCTAGCAATAGGATTGGTGTTTGAGCAATGGACAGACCATAAAGATCAACAACTGATACCAGTGTGACGACTCTGGATTCGGAAGCAAGTAGCTGGGGATCACCAGATGACATCTTGCTGGAAAGACCTGGTCCTGCTGGTTGGCGCTTGGGTAACAATATCCCTTGACATTGTTTTAATTCTTTCCTGATGTACGCAGATTACTTACTAAATATTGTGTCACTCATATTTTAATTTACTATACCATGAGCGTTGTGCGCTTTTTTTTGTGTTTTTTCTGTCTTGTGGTACTAAGCCTGTGGAAATGGAGTCCTTGAATATTAAATAGATGTATAATTGTTTCATTACTACTGAACTTTTCTCCTTAAGAACTCTTGGGCGCATACCATCATGGCCAGGTGCTTTATTTACCTTCATTTTAATCAAGGTGCCTATGCACTTCTTCAGTTAAAATGTCGGTTCATATTTTTTTCATTATTATTTATTTTAACAGAATGGGAACCAGGGGTGTGTTTTAGGGGGGGGATTTCTACTTTAAGTAGCTGTATAGAATTGCGTGTCACAATGTACTTCAATTAATGGGGTATTACCTGAATTGCATTCAAAACAGTCTCATGTTTTTTACATTCGATCTTCTCCACACGGTTCTTCAGATCAGCTAGGGTCTTGTCAAAGACTGCACACTGCAAGGCACTCAGCTTCTCCTCCAGTAACTCTTGGACCACCTGTAGACACAGATTAACCAATGTATCATTGGAAGAGGAAAAAAACCCAATGCAATTTGCCCACCTGAAGCCTTTATCCATCAATTTTCCCTCTACATAATAACCGTTGGGTAAAATGAATAAATAGTTATAATAACGAAGGAGCAAATTCACTCTAGTCGGGAGCCCATAACCTCTGATGGGAGTTAATCGAGCCGTGATCATATGTTAACTGCCATTCACATTAAGGGCAGATGTGGGATCACGGTAACAGAACTATTATCGGAGGTTAGTAAATCCCGGCAAAAGTCACAAATCTTTACTACCTTTTGCAATTTCTTGTTGAGATCATCTCCTGCTGTAATCTTCAATTGTAACTCTGCTTCATACTCTTCTTCATACCGCCGCCGCTTTGAGTGCTGGCTGTCTAGGTCCTCAGATTTTGAGCGCTTGCGTCGGGGACCCTCGCCTAGAAGGACAAAGATGAAAATATACAAGAAGCTTGGTCAAACACAGGATGGGGGAAAAGGCTGCTCATTTTATAAAATTACCTGAAGATATGAAATGTCGTATAGAATTACAATAACTTGTAGACCATTTGGTTCGGACTACCCTCCCAATATTTCAAATTCCACAAATATTATTTTGAAGACCATTTAAGCCTGACCTCATTCACATTGCTCTTCAGTCTCTTTGCATACAATTTACATTCATTCAATCTAGAAATTGCTGCTGAAAAGTATTACAACGCACTTTTCTCTGCATGTGGTTCCTCTTCATTCTCCTCCTTTTTTTGTTCCTCCTTTTTTTCTGCAGGCTTCTCAAGAATGTCACTGCTTTCACCTAAGAAAATAGGAAGAACATAATTAGCTACCGTACAATTAAACCTTGTAAGTAAACTTCCACCATTCTTGTGATTAACAATGTATGGTAAACCTGGGCCTAAACTGCATGATGAATAGAGTCCATAATTGTGAGTGGTCTATAAAATGTCACATATGTGACACAAAACAAGTGTATTGGATCATATTTTTAAAAAGTGTCTATATAGAGACTAGCTTTACCGAGAACCTCCCAAAAAAGGTCTTTGAAGTTGAAATGAAATTAAGATGTTAAATTAACAGATCACTGTATGCGGTGTAGTTGTGTTTATGAACAATTGAACACTAGAGAATACACTTGTCCATCCATAAGATATATTCAATTTGACTGAATCCTCAAAATGCAAACAAAAAAGGAGAGGGGGAAAAAAAAAAAAAAAGAAGCTACTTCCTGTTTTGATTCACAAACATTCTATTAACTAATATGCCTAGCTTTAGGAACAAATAACAAGAAACAGTTTCAAAATTTAAGCTTAAAATGACACTTAATGCCTCTCTCTATATGCAATTAGTCTGAATATTCTCTAGGTTGCAAAACAGCCAGTTAACAGAAAAGCAGATACTACTTAAAGCTGCAGTTCAGGCAATATCCTGCATGTGTGTTTTTTTTTTTAATAAATCAGTTCTGTAGCAAGAAAAAATACTTTTAGCATTTTCTGTTTTTAAAAAAACAACTTTGAAAGACCAATTTTCTTGTATTCTATTTTAACAAGCATGCTTGTTCCTATAGGAACGATTTACATTCCCCATATTTAAAGATGTCGCCAAACTTTGCCAATCAATAGACGGAGAACGAATTGACCAGCAGCTATGCAGATTTTTTTAGGTAAGTTGAGATTGACCACATAAAACTATTGAAGTAAAAAAAAAAACTAAAAAAAAAAACAAAAAAAAACGGGAGCCTGAACTGCAGCTTTAAGCTAGTAATTGATGAACCACCATTTTACCATCCTCAAAATATGCAGTGGTAAATTATGAACTGCTCAGCGCTCAAATGTATATTTTACACTAAAATGCTGCTTAAAACGCTGAACACAATGCAACAAAAATGCCAATATTGGGGTCCAATATGCACAGGACAAATCTTCACAGAGAAGTTTAAAATTTTTGTTTAAGGTAGAGGAACTAAAACCCCAAACCTCCCATGAAGAAGTGTGTGGTTTTTACTTATGAGGTAGTAAATAGTCTTGTCTATAAATGGAGCTCTTTCCTCCATATTCCTTGTATTTTTTGCATTGATCCACAACCAAGAAAAAAGGACCTTATGAATAGAGTTTAAACTCAGATTATAACAGCAGAAACACCGCCCGATAGCACTTTCATGTACATCTGGAAAACAACTGCATGGTTCTGAAAACTGCCATTAAAAAAAAAAAAAAAAAAAAAAAAACATTCCATCAAGGTGGTGTTTTTGACATAATATACATGAAATGCAAAAAAAAAAAAAAAAAAACCACCTTTCAAAACATAAATCAAAAGACATTATGGAGATTTACAATAAATTATGTTTGCATTTGGTATGACACAGGCTTAATTATCTCACTACTTAAGTAAGCAATACACTGAATAAAGTAGTTTAAACAAATATCAGTGGGAGCATATTTAAATTTTTAAAAAAAATTAAAATAAATAAAAAAAAGGGGGTGGGGGGGGGGGAGAAATCCTTTACCTTGTGGGCTTGATGCCTTTTCTTCCGCTGATGGAGCAACATCACAAGGTTCTTCTTCATCAGAGAGAACTAGAAAGGCTTCACTTGGCAGAGTTTCACTACTCTCTTGTTTGCTTGGAGAACTTAGGCAATGTTCTGTCTTCTCTTCATCAGGACTTGCAGCACTCTCAGAGTGTAAATCAGTTTTGGAAAAGCATTGCATCTCATCCTCCACTGGAGCTAGTTTTTCAAGAATGGGAATAATATCATCTGTCTCCATAGAGTCTGTACTTTCCAAGACCGATCCCGTCTGTAGGTCTGATTTTTCAAAGGTAGTCTCTGGGAGGTCTGATTTCTGCTCTTCATCTTTCTGATTCTGGTCAATCTCCATACTGCTTGATATTGCCTCTTCTCCAGCATCCTGTTCCTCTGAATGCATCTCTAATACTTCCTTTTCTTCTTCTGCACAATCACCCTCTTCTTCCACCATCTCTAGTGTTTCCCCGGTTTCTTGACCAACCATCAAATCATCACTGCCCTGCTTTATAGTTAACTCTTCCTCTGTGTCCTCATCAGCTCCCAGTGTATCTTGTTGTTCATCTTCTTGGTTTACTTTTGTCTCCTTTGGTTGATCTTCCTCCAAAATATCTTCCTCCAAAATATCATCCTTTACATCTCCATCCTCTGCATCTTCCCCTTGTGCATCCAAAGACTCTTCCAGACTATCCACTTCCAGTTCCTTGTCCTCTTGACTCTCTGTTAACATGTCCAAAGTTTCCTGTGCCAACTGTTCCTCATCAGCTTCTTCCTTGTGTTTTTCTTCCTTCACCTCATGAGTACCTTCTAAAACAGTGGAACTTTCTTCCTCCAAAGGCAGTTGACCAGGAACACTTAATTGTGTTTTTTCCTCTGAAGGTTCTGTATCACAAGTTACTTTCTCTTCCTCTAATGTCAACCCATCTGGTGCGCTTTGGTCCACTCTTCCAAACACTGTACTCTTTTCTTCGCACTGTACTCCATCTTTATTGTTTGAGACCTGGACTCTAACCTCGCTAACAGCCACGTTGTCCGTATCCTCTTGACATGCGATACTTTCTGAAGGCTGTTCATCAAGTTTTACTTTCAAGTCTCTAGTTTGGTCAAGGTTTCTGAAATCTTCCTTGATGTCAGAAAGTTTAACAATAGGAACTTCGTGGGAATCAATGCTGACATCTATTATGCCATTTAATTCCTTTTTGTCTGCCATATAGTCTGTATCATTGTGGGGAGAGTTTATGTCCGAATCCCCATTCTCATGATTTCCATTAACTAACTTAAATTCAGTGGGTTTCAGCAGCTCCTCTTTTGCTTTGTGCACTGCTTCCAATTGTTGCCTGTCACTCGCTTTCATCGTTTTGCGGGCTTTGAAGACTTTCTTTTGAGGTTCTTCTGTATTATCCATCTTAAACCTTTATAAGAAACAGGTATATTATTAATAAAAAATCAACCCAATTAGTTTTTCTTTCCCTCTATTAAAATATGCAATTTCACGAAATGCCACGATTCAAGGAAAAAAAGTAGAACTTTTGCCTAGATTAACATTTTTATAAATTAGGCCCAGGTCAAAGTTAAGATGAGTTCCGTGAGCATTTTGATGACCATCATAGTAAAATAGGATAATGCACTAATTTTCCCAGAAAAACCATACTAGCTCACGTATTTATGGGAGAGAAAAAAAATCTGTGCTAAATGTTTTGAAACTGGTATGGACCAAACATGTGAGTTATTTGCCCTACACCAAAACTTCTTACAATTCACAATACAAGGATGTCTTTACAAACCCACTCAATCAATGCCTTTCCACATTTACACACATAGCTTGCGTATACACAATTAAAAAAATAAACGTAATGAAAACAAATACCTATTCAAGCTCTGACTGAGAAGTCAAAACAAAGAAAAATTAGCAAAAAATAAATCTTTCTCTTCGTCCCTATAATTTGTCAGAAAGTCTCTCCATTTTCGGATTTCTGTGTATTTTCCTTGCAAGCTTTTTCACTTCTGGCTTGTTGGATTTTCGCTCTACTAAATTGTCCTTCTTAAAGTAGACAATGCCAACCTTTCTAGCTAAATCTTAGAGCAACAACTTCATTTATATCCTCACCTTGCAGTAAAAGTAAGAGTTTGCTAAACACACTCATGGTTTAATTTGTAGGCATAGGAATCCTGCACTACCATGGATTTTTTTTCTTCTCGTTCCTGGTCTTCCTTTCAAGTTGCATCTCTCACTGAGTGGCCTAATCTATCTTTGGTGCACCAATCATCTCCACTCTTCTGAAGATGCTCAATTAGATCTTTGCACTTCACATCCGCATCCTGAATTCAGCATTTGGGCCCACATTTTAAAAGTTATTTCATACATTTTAACCTTTACAGTGCCAACACATCCCCCATCATGTGATCACTCATGGAGTGGTCACGACATGACCGGAGGCCAAAAACCAAAGTGGAGGGGGCAAGTTCCCATGATGTACCATTGAAGTCATAAAGGCCCTTGTTGCACCAGGTCCTGTGCCATTCCGTGTACACCACAAAGACACTCCAAAAAGCTTAATCCCGAAAAAAAGTTGGTGTTCGGTGAATGCGAGTATGCAATTTAATGAAGTTGGTGGAACTGTACCTTTAAATGTATGGAAATGGTTTTACAAGTACAAATTTGAAAATCAAGCTCTTCATGTTCTCTCCTCAATGGAGTAATGCACATTCAAACAGTGTGCACTTAACTACGTTGATCGTTTTGCTACAGGTCTCAAATTGCTATTCAGATAAAAATTCATCAAGTTTTATACTGCATAAAAATAAATCTGAACAGAGAATTAAAAAACATAGGATTGAAAAGTGGTTGTAAACAAAAAATGTTGAACATGTGCCTTTGACTACACCTCCAAAAGAAAGTAAATACACACTTAAAAAAAATATATATATATATATTTAATGAAAACAATATATTTATCAATTAGGCTTTTAACATTCTATAAATTACTAAAAAAAACAACAACAAAAACAACACAATTAGCTGCTACAAGATTGGTCTCTTAAAGCACAGGATTTACTTCTTGTCCTCCACATTTAGCTGCTTGACTAATAACACCATCAAAATGACATCTGAAGAACACCAAAGGGGGCAGGATTAAGGGGGACCGTTTGCCTGTGGGAAAACAAGGTGCTACTTTCACCAATCTCTTTTGTGATAAAACAAATTGTAAAAAAAAATAAAAAAACTACAGAGCATCCACTTACTGATGAAATGTAACATGTAAAACATTTACATGTACTTACAATGGTTTGACACCTTTTAAAATCAATCACCTTCATTTAACCTATATTACATTTCACTAATAACTCCCTTTGATATTCAAAGTACAGTCCCATCAATATCCAAAAGGACACCCTACAGTACAGGGAAGGAATTTAGCACGGTGTTATGCTCCATTTGCCCAGGTTTTCCTAGCCTTAAAAAAAAAAAAAAAAAAAAACACATCTCCAATAATGGCTTGAAATTAATGTGTACAATACCTGCTCTATACAAGCATATAGAAAATGCATCACATTCTGCAAAGTTAACACTTTCACAACAAGTGGCGCATACAGAGTATACTGCCCCATATTTTTATACTCTAAACTCTGCAGTTAAGTCCAGCTAATAAATACTAGGAATTTTATGGGAAACACCAATAGCATCAAAAGTCCTTCTCAGTGAGACAAGATTGGTTTCTAAACTGAAATACAGAATCTTTTACACTCTAATTTCTATTCTTGAAAACTCATTGTTTTTATGCATTCTTTTAGCCCCACCTAGTTCAGATTACCATTGTGTCAAATCGTCAATCATATTTAAGATCAGCATAAGTAGGCCAAATGGATATTAAAACTCAAAATCATGCAAACAGAACCTATTAAAGACACGCCCACCGCCACAAAACCCGTCTGATTGTACAAACCTTGTAATGCAAATGGCCCTGTGGTATATTGCTCAGATATCATGGCCCACGCTTGTACACAACAGGAAAAATTTCCAGCCATATCCACAAGAGAGCTCCCTGCAGCCACAACTGAACAAGAATGCAGGAGAGAGGCAGACAACGAGAGCAGACAGGAGGAGGACTGCATGCAAAAAAGGGGACTGTTCACATCTGTGCAAGCCAATAACATGCCTCTCAGAGCTTTGCTTTACATCAATAAATCTTGGGAGGATTGAAGGGTTTAGTGAGCCAAGTAGAAATTAGATAATGAATTTTGGTTCAATTAACTTATTTGTAGAATAATGTCAAGTGTTTCCTCAAGAAATGTAAGTGAAATAGAGGTCAGGGGCACAGCTCCAGTGCCCCTTTAAGTTTCAGTAAATGAGAAACATGTTTGATCAACACTATGTACACCCTGATCTGGCACAGACAGCTTCTGGTTGGCCAAAAATGTGCATATTCCTACCTTTGACCTAAACCGCCATTCACAATATTTCCCCTTCTTAAAAATAGAAGGCAACGGAGCAATATCTATGGGTTTTATGGCATCTGCAATTGTGTCAAGCTTAAAACCGATTGGAAGCCCTCCCAAGCAGGGCCCTCCGTACCCATTGCATCGGTTTGTATTAATATCGGCTTACTTTGTATGCAATTACTGTACCACACTGCAGGAAATGTTGGCAGCTTATTAACAGAAATAACAAATATTTGATGCTTCAAGACTTCTAATATATTATTTTGATGCTTATACAGATCTCTAATGTTTAGTGCATACAAATGTTATCAATGTAACCTTTAAACTACTCTTAAAATGTCAGTTTTGAGTTCTGTAGGTTGGCTGCCTTAAAGATTGTTCCAGGAACACAATCAAATAAGATATATAGGTGTATATTTGTTGGTTATTGTCATAACACAATATTGCATGGTGTCATGTAGCATCTTCTGCCCTGTCACCATGTAAATAATCGTTTAACTGGTAGAAAGATACCGGTTTCAGATCTCCTACAATGATCAATATGAAGAGCAGATGTGTTAAAAGAAAAATATAACCCCAATCTGAAAGTATAAAATGTAAGAAAACGGAAAAGGGGGATAAATAAAAAGAAATAGTCACCAGCTTAATAACTTGCCTGAACATGCTCTAGTGCAACATATTACATTACAAAGCAGGGTTATACATTCCCTATGGTATGCATTTAATTACTCACTTTCACAGATTAAAAAAAAATAACAAAACAAACAAAAAAAAAACAAACAAGCAAACTCAGAACCCTCAAACTCTCACAAAAACAAAGTCTAAACTCTAAATGACAAGGCAGGACCATGTGGCTACTCTGTACCCTTCAGCAAATGTGACATTTTTTCAGTCGAGAAAGATCACTTCACTGCAGCCAATAAAGGAGATATTAGCATAAAAGGTATCTGATAGGCTTACAAATGTCTGCTCATATGAGCTGCTCAAAAAGGCAACCAATCAGCAGCCAGACTGTGGAAGCTTGCCCAGCAACAGTACTGTACTGTGGAAATAGGAGTGAATGAGGAGGGCAGATAGAAGGGCTTGTGACGATCATGCAAAGCCTCTAAAGAGTGTTTACATGAAACCCTGGAGCATCTTAAATAACCCTGAATGCAGCCAAGTAAAATAGGAATTTTATTAGCGCTATTTCAAATAAAAATCATGCAACTCACAAACATGGAAAGAACGAATGAATTCACTCATTAAAATCAGGTTCATATGGAAAAGGTAGATTAGAAACAAACTATAATGTAGTCTTGAAAGCATGCAATCACCGCCATCATGAACTTTCATTTTGGTCTATTGAAAGGTATCACAACCTGCAAAGAACATGCACGTTATTAAGTGGACTTCATTCTAGATCGATTCCTAGCCCTTTTTTTCCCCCACGTAGCGCACACTGTGAAGATATTTGTATTTTTTGTGTTTGGGATGAAATGTCCTCTGCTTTTTACTGTCGCAGAGGAAAAATTGGGACTTAAAAAAAATATATATCTTTCGGCAAGTAAATGCTCTTTTAAAGGGATTGTATCTTTAAATACTCTTCCAATAACAATATCTTCAATAAATGGACACATCCAAGCTATATATTTTAGTTGCAGAAAGTGTCTATTTTCCTACCTGATCCCCATGACAAGGTGTGTAAAACTCGTTAACATAATATAAATTAGCGCAAGAGGTAACCACACTAAAGCAGTGTACTCTTTGGAACGTGGCTGCTTGATGTTGTAAGCAGAGATCCTTTCCGTCGATTGAGTCGCTCGCTTCAAATAGGTATCTGGGACCGGATGAACTGCTTCATCTCGTCAACAAACAGGAAGTCAAAAATAAGACCACGTAAAGAAAAATAAAACAGAACACCCTACATAAAATTTACACTAAGCCACCATGCGCTTTAGGTTTGTCTTTGAGCAGTCCTGAAAACAAAGACTCGAGATCATGTGCCAAGGAGTCACTTTTTTTCAGCTGGGTATGTAAAGAAAGATTCAGCCACGTCTAAAGTAACAATTTTACTTATTTGTATCCTGTGAAATTAATGTTTTTTCCCTTCAGATGCGCTCAATTCAAACATACCAGCTACCTGTGGAAAAAAAGGTGTTAGACAGCACCACTCCAATTCTAGCAAAAAAGAATAAAGTAACCGCTATTGGTGCTCGAAGACAACAGGACCTAAAGTTCCTGAAAAGTATCAACAATGAAACCAGAGATCATTACGCGGAGAGTACAACAAACTCCAACAGAGTCCAAAAGAAAGATTAATTTAGATAAAATACATATGATTTTAATGTACACGGGCAAAACAAACGGAGTGGATAGTACAGAAGACAAGCGAGATCTAATGGAGAGTAACTATGCAATGTCGCAGTGTAACCCCTGCAGAAATTGAGCACTACTTAGCTACTCCTGTGGAGACAAAACGATGTGCAAATAAACAAGGGGGGAAGGAAGTGTAAAAAGAACCAAGAGAGTAAACCACTTCCAAACAGGAGATTTACAAAGGGGCACTAAAATGGTAAGGGGGGGGTGCAATGTTTCAGGCTAAAGAAAACCCTATCGGACCGTTCCCACACACCCCTATTGGATCGTGGTACTTCCCTTTTTGCTTAGCTGCAAAAATTCTCAAAACTGTAAACCTTTAAAAAACAAAAAAAAAACAAAAAAAAAGGTCCTCTTGAGGAACATCCAGCAGGTCTGGCCGGCACACCATGTGAAATGTCACTAAGTTTTGCATGATGGAATATATGCCAAAATTCAAGAGTATATTTCCTTTGCTATTAGCCGGGCTCTTAACCTGAGAAGCACATTGAAACGTATTGGAAGGTATCAAACAATTACCAGAAATCGGAGGAAGTAAAAAACCAACAAGATGAAGGTAAATTGGTAAGAAAAAGCACTCTCCCTTCATTGGTCTTAAGATTGACACTCCTAAAAAATATTATATTTAGAATATTGGAACAGAAATATGCACATAAAATAATAAATTGGAGGCATGAGTCCATAATTGGCTAAACAAGTAATATTTTCATGTTCATTCTTTAAAAACAAATTATATCGAGCTCCTCCTTAGCATTGGCAAAATCTGTAACATAGAACCTAGCAAGGACAAACATCAATGCAACCATTGAGGTACAACCAGTAGATGGTGCTTTTACTAAACTCTATAAAACATCTGCAGAGAGATTATTTTTAAGAACAGTCTATTCACCACATTAGTACGAACCTCAAAAACACAACCCTTAACTTCTCCCAGGGCAATTAGAATGTAGAGGGAAATATCGCAATACATTCACATAATGTGAGACAGATGTACCTTTAAACTGGTCTAAGAGGTTCTTTTTAATTTGTTTTTTTAAAGGGGCTAGATCAGGAAAACTTACTTGGCATATAAGGTAATATAGAATATATACATGCGAGTTTCAGTGTGAAACATTGCACTTTGAGCAACTGCAATGCAGTTAGCAGGAGCAAACAGCCGATAGTCCACAGGCCGCGTGGCTTGCAATACACGAGTTGACTCTTACCCAGACACGTTTGTGAAGGACAAATGAAAATATACAATGCAAAAACCTCGGATATTTCTAAAAACAGCACATCTGGCACAAACTGGGAAGCGGCTGTAGGAGCGTGAAATACTATGTTAGCATAATAATGTGAACGTGAGAGACAGGAAAAGGTGAATAGCGATATCCTTGAAATGAAACAGATTTCGAATATGAATAATGAGGAATGGGAAAACTTAGTCACTCAAACACAGCCGTCAGAGCATTGTTCTTATTTTTCGAGTTAAATCTCTCAAATTTTCATATTTTGTATTGAAATTCCCGTCACGTGTTATATATAGTACAGATACTTACTAGTGAAGCATTTAGCATTTAGCATTTCTAGTTTGTTTCCTTTTAAGATGGTAAAATATCAGATAAAAAAAAGTTTATTTAAGGCTTTTATTTTTTTTTTTTTTAAAGAAGGAGAAGGTACAAAAAGCAAAAGGGAGTTGGGATGGGATTAAACATAGCTGCAGTAAATAAATGGGTTACAACATCACGAAAAATAATTTGTACAGGGATAATATACATATGGTTAAACGCTTGGAGATAGTTTTCTGATCTGTACCTATAACAGGTTTTGGCCCTTTAGTCTAATCCAGGGGTGTGCAAACTGGGGGGGCGCGATTTGTCTGGGGGGGCACGTGGCCGGTTGCAGAGGCCCCGCGCTCTTCCACCAGGCATTTAATTAAATGCCGGGGATCGCGTGAGACCCCATCAACACTCCACACAGCCAACTGAATCCCGGTAAGTGACACGTCACCATGGCATCGCGGTGAGGCCAGGTGACAAGACGTCACACGCGTAAAATAACGCTGTGGGTCACGTGACCTGACCCCGCAGCGTCATTTCACGCGGATCCAAGGTAGGGGGTGGCGCAGCTTCAAAAGTTTGCTCTCCCCTGTATATTATAGGGCTTCCTACGAACATAAACCATGTATATACAGGTAGGTCAACCGCAAACTTTTTTAAAGGAAAATAGACAGTGGTCTACATTTATTTATATATTTTAATTAATGGTGTTTCATAAAATGCAAAAGCATTATGTTCCATTAACGGTCTCAAATATGAGAAAGCACAATATAAAGATCGTAACTATGGCCTATAGCTGCTAGGCATTACACCAAGTGCTGCTAGTGAATGTAAAGTGACTTCCTTTGCCAGACAGCATGTTCTGGAATAGCATGCTCCGTAAATCTGGCCATAATGCCTGCAAAATATATTGCTGAAACACAAGACAATGTGTGTGTGTGTGACAATGGGATCCATCTGATCATGTCAAGAGTCAAGGAGGCAACTTTATATGTACAGACCACTTTAAACTCCTGGGACTTTCTTCCAACAGTTGTGATACGTTCATAAATTTGGGTTGTGATGACCACACTAATAAGGATATCACATAACCCAATTATTGCTTTTAGTATACCCATTTTATAGGCAGATCTAGAATGCATCTGCCTAGTCCACAACGATGCTTAGTAAATCGCAAAACTCTACAATCCCCTAAAACCAAACATTGTCTAATTTTGTCATGCATCTTTTAAAATCAGTTGTACAAACAACTTCGTTCCATTGTGTAGTAACATTGCGTGTTTTTTTTTAATCTGTAGAATTACTTTGTTTCTAGTGCCTATGCTGTATATTGTCATGAAAATTACCTCGTATTAAAGCTGCAGTTCAGTCTTTTTTTTTTTTTTTTTAATTCAATAGTTTCATGTGGGCAATCTCTAATTACCTAAAGAACTGTATAGCTGCCAGTCAATTCGTTCTCCATGTATTGATCGGCGAAATTTGGCGACATCTTTAGATATGGGATATGTTTTTCATCTGCTTCAGTCACTCAGTGGAAGCTCATGAATATTCATGAGCACTCCTGCACGGACATGTGCAAGAGGGAGGGCAGGGCTAACAAAGGGGTGTGCCAGGGCTTGTGACAGGACATGAAGGGGCAGTGCCTTAGCAAATGCTTGTTAAAATAGAATACAAGAAAATTGGTCTTTCAAAGTTGTTGTTTTTAAAAACAGAAAATGCTAAAAGTATTTTTTCTTACTGCAGAACTGATTTATTAAAAAAAACACACATGCAGGATATTGACTGAACTGCAGCTTTAAACGAGAGTGACCTACATCCAGAATATTAGTATATACAGAATTCACTTTCTGAACATTCACAAGTATGAGTGATGGTATCATGACCTAGAGGAAATGGCATACAACAATGAATCCCTTGACAAGGAAGGATCAGAAGAGAAATCATGCCAAATTCAAGCTCAGCAGATCATAGGCTACAAAATGACTGGTTCTCATTGGTGCAACCGATTAGTGACCTCATCATGAACCACATTACCTATCCACCAATATCTGTTGGTATACTAGACAAATACTTGCAGCCTGCGCAGAGATTTGGAGGAGACACGTTACAAGACCTTATTCCATATGCTGTGAAACAGCTTCCCCTATTCTGGAGGAGATAGTCATCTCATTCACGTGAATGGAGTACATTTCTTCTCCAGCATTGGGAGGTGGCTTCAAGGCAAATTAAATAAGCCTTATTCACAAATGATCTAGAAGCAACCATGTATAAAAGCCTTTGAGATTATTCCTTTGCACACTGTGGGAATGTCTCATACCGTACCTGCACACGTTTTAAAGCAGCAATCCCCTCTGCTCAGAATTTATATAGTTTGCGTGTTTTTCTTTTATCCTACTTTAAATTAACCGTTTGATTGGGCACTTGTAGGTCAAAATCGCTACAAGTCCATGAAACAGGGGTATATTATTGATGCGTGTCATTCTCCCCGACAGACATTACTAGCCCTGGCATTTTGTCAATATATAGAGGCAAAGTTAAACAAAAATGGAAGTGGAACTCCAGCTCTAAAGTTGTGCTCACTGTCCGCAATATTTTCTGGAATTTCCATCATATTTGTCTAACATCTCTTCCTTTTCCTCCTCTAACCACACACACGATTTAGGCCTGAAAGCTATATTCTAGGTTACAATGGTACTTAATACTAGGCGCTCATAAGCACCTACACAAATCATGAAATACTTTCTACAGCCAGGAGGCGGCGCTGTACTATAGTCCACTGTGGTAATCATATTTAATGACGCCCTCAAATACCCATTTTGGAGAACCGCTGAATTTGTACTGAAGGTGCAAAGCAAAAGAGACCTACAATAAAAACTTCCTCTTTCAGGCCTTGAGTTTTATGAGCAATTCTGACTGACCAAAAGGCACCTCAGGCAAAGCGACCTCCAGAGGATGGGAAAACGAAAATAGAGACAGGAGGAGGGGGGGAAAAAAAAAAAAAGCTTCATCATTTCCTGAAATTAAAAACAAAGTGGTTAGAACATTGATTATCCGTCTCTGATTTTGCTGCAGATCACTGGAATATATAAGAATGTTAGGAGAGGGCTTCAAAAAGCTAGAAAACATACCAGAAATGGAGCCCCCTGCAGCCATGGTGCAATCATAGATCAGCTCTCCCGGCAAACAAACTATACCAGACCAGTCTGATGTCAACTGACTGAGTGTGCAATTTGCATAGTTCCTGCCATTGGATGCTGGGCCTCAGATTATGCAAACCAATCAGGAGACACAGTAGACACCTGACTGCACAGAGGAGGAGGGAATGGGGGAAGTTTGCCCAGCAACAGACAGAAGGCTGGGAAGAAAACCTGTAACGGTCCGAGATCTGACCAGGGTGGGAAAATGGGTGCAGGCTGCAGGCACCGACATGAAGCTGGATAAAGCCAAGAGCATTTCATTGTAATATAGCTGTAAACACAAAGGATATAAGTACTGTGTGCAGAATGTCCTTAACATTAAACAATGCAGACCAGCTTTAAAAAGGCTCAATAAGATCGAAACAAATAGTCTGAGGGCAAGCGACAATTTCCGTTGCCAAAAAGATCCAAAGCATGTTTTAAAGATGCGTGGTCAATCTAGCGGAAAGTGATTATTACAGTATTGTAAATTAATCATTCATATTTCATTAAGGTTGCACATACAGTGATAGGAAAGGGGACTGCAGGAAAGCCAATGCAGAACACTTGAATCTCCTGATTTAGAAGGCCCATTTTCAATCTGTTTGCTTCATTGTCAAATATGCAGGGATTCCTTCCTCAAACACGCTTCAACATGGGAAACCAGAATAATTACATCATACTCCTTCCTGGGGGGAGGGGGGGAGACCAGACCACTTGTGTCATACAAAAAGTGACACCAAAATGGATGCCTGCACACAAAATTATTGCATGAAATAACAGACCAAAGCATCAGAGAATTCAACAACTCTGTAGTGGACAAATAAATCGGTTGGGGTAGACTTTCACTCTAGCTGCATCACGTTTACCAGTTGAGATCTATAAACCTTTCCCTAGAACTCATCACTTTACTGAAATCATCAAAACTCAGTTTACCTCCTTTCTCTGTTCATTTCAGCGCCGCTAAAATACATATTTTATAGTTTTGTAATACTTCAGATTATCCATTTTTCTTTTCTCTGCCATTTGCACATCTCCTTCAGATTAGCGCAATTTCTGTACCATCTGTAAGCAAATTCAATTTTACTGAGTCAGAAGTTTTGATACAGAGATGGGACTCAATCTATGCAAATTGTAAGCTCACCAAGGAAAACTTAGTAAGACGGATCCCAAGGAAGTTTAATAGAATAATACAGCACCAAAGGGTACATTAATAAAGCGGTGCGCAAACTGGGGGGCGCGGCTTTTACAGAGGTCCCGCGCTGAGAGCGCGAGGCCTCTAAATTTACTTAACCGGCTCCAGTCACGTCTCTGACAACACGGTGGCAAATGATGCCCGTTGTCATGACGTTAAATGACGCCGCGGGTCACGTGACGTCACACAACCCGCAGCTTCATTTGACGTAACATTTGAGGTGAGGGGGAGCGCGACGGAGTAGCAGAGCAGGTAGGGGGGCGCACCGCAGGGAGTTTGCGCACCTCTGCATTAATAAATGAATGAGAGCAGAGACTAAAGTATCTTTAGACAAGTTTTCCAAATGAAGATGGTTGTAAAGTTACAGTATACAATTGCTTATCTACCTCACCCCAATTTTGTTAACTTAAATTGATATAGATAGGAGCTTCAGCCTACCATGGAAAGAAAGAACCGTAGCTCAATTCTGGTGCTTCAGACTTTACATGGAACAAATTAGTTTATTTAATTTGTCTTGTATACGGTATATGAAATGATTAGTGCAGAGGTATACAATAACTGCTACGGCTTCGGTTCAGAGAGGATAATAAACTCAAATAAACTCAATGTACTGGAGTAATAGAAATAGAATAAGTACAGTTTAAAAAAAAAATCAGGCATTTGTGACTTGCGTATTGGGGTACCTGTGACCACTGGGCTAACAGTGACCCTAGGTAATCTTCATAAAGTGAAGAAAAGACGCCTTGGAGTTCATCTTCATGTATTGGTCCATTCACAATACCGTAACAATCCACTGAAATACATGGGGTAACTATAACAGTCCAGTACTCCAGACCATGCAGTCAGTATCTGCTTTCCGTCTGCTGTAGAAAGTACGGAATGATCCCAATAGCGCACCACCTTTTTCCCCTCAGTGGGATCATTTCATATTATACAACGCAGCCCTATGAAGTCAGAATAACTTCATAAGTATGTCCAAAAGCATCAAAAGTATCAGGTATTATCAAACCCCATATGGAAGGCAACCATTTGAGACTTCTTAAGTGCCATTCTCCACAGAAAAGCTGAAGACAGCACAGTGGTCCCACTGTCCAATATATCAAAAGGCAACAGATCAGGAGACCCGACAGAGGACACCTTTATCTCACGAAACAAAAATCATAGGCACACAGTAACATTGGGTTTGGCAGAGACCCATTCTGCTCAATCCAGGATATATTTAAAAAAAAAAAAATACACAGAATATCTGAATCAAGGTCATTGTTTGAAAGCCTCATCAGCGCCTCAGACCATGAAGAATATATTTGAGATAATTATTTCCTCAAGCTCCTTATGGAGGCGATGACAGGTAAAAATGGTAAGTGTTGGGGAGAGTGGTCGTTGTAAGGTGTCAAACAGGGACATCAGCGGTCGACATCATGACAATCTCCAGTGCAGAAGAACAGCTGCCGCTATGGACCCTATTAGTTCTGTTTATTGATTTTTTTTTTCCCCTCAGTAAGACAGTCTGTTCATGTTACAAAACATTTATTTTAGATTTTACCCATACTACTCAAGAAATACACACCACACATTAAACAGGATTATTAATGAGATGAATCGATGAATAAGCGGTGAATAGTATGGTTGACATTTTAGTATCAAGGGAAAATGTTTTTCCATCAAACAGAAGAAAAAGTGAGAACAGATTATTCTCCTTACCCAAATCCTTGGAGTAGTAAAAGAATATCAAAATATATTCCTAACAAAAGTAGTATATGGTTTAGGCTCCGGAAGGTTTGGATTTAATCACGAACATAAGCCATGTTTAAAGGTTCAGTTCAAGCGACATTTTTGTTATTGATTTTTTTTTCTGTAATCTGTTTGAAGCAGGGTGTCTCCAGAGCTTCCAATGGGCCAGTGTGACTTAAGCCACCGTTACAAGAACACAAAGTAGCCCAACCGGAGCCGTTATCGGCACATCGCGTTGTGCCACTATTTCGCTTTCTGAATACTTTTAAAATTGTCTCAGGACACTTTGAACATTATGACTATCTCTAACCTTTTTATTAATGCTTTAAGAGCCAAAGCCTCAGAAATTGTGGTACATGTGCACAAATTAGCACACAAGACTAGGTCATTTGGCAAGGTTGCATGCGGACTAGACAGACATCATCCGCATGGTCTCCATTAGAATGTGTACTCTAGGAAGGCACCCTTAGTGCAGGGGTGCTCAACTCACGTCCTCAAGACCTCCCCCACAGGTCAGGTTTTCAGGAAATTACTGCTTCAGCACAGGTGGCTCAATCTTTATCCCGACCTGTGTGGGGGGGGGGGGGGGGGGGGACCTTGAGGACTGAAGCTGGGCACCTTTGCCTTAAGGGAAAGAAATGTCAAACTACAGTAAGTATTTGGTGATGTAAATCACTTTTTTTACAAGTGGCCATTATGGTCTTTTGGCAAAGACTAATTCAGTAACATGTCTACAGGAAGCTTCCAATTACAGTTACGTGTGCGTCTTCCTTTTATACATCTTAGATTGTGGCCAGTATTAAAGAGGAGTTTTACTACAGCAGCAAGTTCACCCGCTTAATGATCTTTAAAACAAACCTCCATGTTTCTGAACTCCCGGAACATACTGTACTTGAAAATCGAGACTGTACTTTCCCTAGTAAAATATCCAAATAAATAAATAAATCAATAAATGCTGGCCATCTTAATTTTACTGTAAAGGAATAAGAATGGCCTGGAGGCACAGACGGCTATGAGAGATCCAGTTCGAGAGCATGCTTCATGTAATCACATTACCTCCAAGTGCCTCAGGCATCAAACTGAAATTATTAATTCAGGGCCTATGTATTCAGCTCTAATTCTAGGTTTACTTCTGAATGCACTAAAAGCACTATTTAAATTAATGGCAACACCCTATGTTTACTTCAAAGTAAATCCTTTCCTTTGTTAACTGCCTTATGTGCCATCAAAGAGGACTGGCGTTTTATGTGGTAGCTGCAGTCCTTCCCTTGCAGTCTCAGTTTAAGCTGCACTCCTCTTGCTAACACGCCTGCTAGGAATAGCCGAGACACAGCAGACAGTTGCTAAGCAACTGCTGGTAGGATTATTTTATTTTCTGGCTTGCTGCCACTATGGAAGAGAAATAGAGCCTAGAGCAGGAAGATAAAAATACTGTTGTATGCACACACAAAAAGAAACATCTAGCAGCGTTTACACCATTTATGGACAAATGCGCCGTTTTCGCCCAGTGTTACCGTTATAGAAGCGTGATTTTAGGTGTCTGAGGACTGGAAATAAAAGGTCCTATAGAAACAAACACTAGTGTGTTCATCGTACAATTTCATCGTACAACGGCTGTAATGTGATCACCGTCCGATACCATGTTCTGAAGAGAGAACGGAGTGAGCTACGGTTTAAAAAAAAAAAAAAGTTAATACCTTTCACTGTAACAGGCTTCCTTCAAAAGTCAATTCCCTAAAAAGAATTTAAAAAAAAAAAAATAATAATAAAAAAAAACTAAGTTCAATTACTTGCATCTTGTAACAAATTATTTTCCTTTCTCCTCCTCCAGTCTGGTGACTTGACACATCTGCTACTTATGTTTGATTAATGATGGTATCATAATTAGGTAATCTAAAATTCAAAAGAAACATTGTACCTTAAGATCTGAGGGTGGACAATCTGTATTGTCATCAATAGAGATTTTATGAAGATTTAAAACCCTCCAAAGCATTAAATCATAGATTTTTTTTTTTAAAAAGTTACAAAATTAAATTCAAATTACTTTTAAAAACAAAGGACACAATTCACCTACATTTTGCCTATTTTAGGTGCCACTGTCATTACTTCACATTGGTGT
The DNA here is from genome assembly GCF_040206685.1 of Ascaphus truei. Lineage (NCBI taxonomy): Eukaryota > Metazoa > Chordata > Amphibia > Anura > Ascaphidae > Ascaphus > Ascaphus truei. The sequence continues at coordinate 12,252,979 of NC_134499.1, forward strand.
TAAGAGCCCATTTAGTGTCTCCCAGCACCAGCCTCTACTCAAAGGAAGTTACCAGTATTAAAAAAAACACAACACAGTAGCACTAAATAGTAAATACATGTGGAGCGCTAAGCATGTTGCAAAATCAAATTACGTTACAATCAGCAGCTGCAGTATAAAGTACTACAGTTAGAAGCCATTAGAATTAGATCACTTTAGACCAGAAAAGTAGCCAATGGTTAGAACAGCAGTTTCTGTGCTACACAACTTGTACAAGCTCGATTTCTCTTCAAATAGCCTCAATAATCAGTAGTCCTAATGAAGAACCTGTGAGAGTAGCAAAGTACTGGTGCATTCATGTCTGTTCTGAATAACTGCAATTGGTTGTTGCAAATTTTCACTTTTTTGTTGAAGGGGAATATTTATCAAATACGCCGCTATCCCCCCTAGGCAGAAGCCAGTGGGGCAGATCATGCTTTACACCTTAATACTAGCTAATTTTTGATTCAGCATTTTTTAAATGGCGTAACATTCTAAAATAAATTACTTTAATGATCTTTGCTGGTGAAATTGCAAATGTGTTTTGATTTACACATTGTGTAAAATGTGCGTCAAGAGACTGAACATACAGAGAGACCTGGATACAAAAATAAAGCAGATATTGGTGCAATAAAATTTGCTTTGCTGAATGCCTCACTGTTCATTTACCCTTTGGATGCTCTATAGATGTAACTGGTATATGACATGCCCCTTTAACAGACCAGGCTTGATTTCTAGCAGATGAGGAGCCGGGCCGATGGAAAAGGAAGTGGAGTCAGATAGAGGGTGGTCATCCACCGAAGCCAACATGGCCACAAATCCAGTGGCGCTCGCATGCCATCGGTCTTACAGCAGCATGAAGGTCAACCAAGAAATGCTCAGACCTCAATATTTCCTACTCTTATCCATGTTACTGTATTTCTTATGTTGTCATCCAACCTGTTTAAAAAGCGATATATATTTAAATGGATAACTAATAAAAAAAGTTTAAATTATATTTTTAACCATCCTAGCATGTTAAGCAAAAGTTGAGCAAAACCTGTGATCCCACCTCAAATTAACCATGCGCTTAATAATTGTACACGAAGTGGACATTTAAAAAACAAAACAAAAAAAACAAAGTCAAATTACTGTTTTCCTCCCCCACGGCAATAATCTATTTCAATCTGGGAAAACAGCAGTTAACTGTTTATAAAATAAGATACTAATAAGGCAGAGAGCAAGAAAATTCACTTATTCAACAATCTGAATGGAAATATGAAACAATGCTGCAATATGACACCAAAAGTGTCGGCACAAGTCACTCTGCAATTAGTAGAATAGAGGGGCCCATGGGTAAAACAACTCCGTGTTAAATTACTGAATTAAAGCCACAAAATAATGATCTTTCAGCAGAATACAAAGATGAAGTTGTAATATCAATGCTTTTGGGAACCATGACAGGGAATTTGGTTTAACATTTTAGTCGATAACCAACATCTCCCATATTTGAAACAGTCATTTAGTTCAGTGTGAAAACATTTGTGACCTAAAATTAAACTAAAGATATAAAGAATACTGGAGGAGCAGATTTTTGATAAGGCCCTATATACCAGAGGTGGCCAACTCCAGTCCTCAAGGGACACCAACAGGTCAGGTTTCCAGGATATTCCTGCAACAGCATAGGTGCCTCCATCAGTGGCTCAGTTTGATTGCCCCACCTGTGCTGAAGCACGGATATCCTGAAAACCTAACCTGTTGGTGGCCCCTTGAGGACTGGGGTTGCCGACCCCTGAATAGGACCTTAAAAAAAAAAAAAAAAATCTGGACCTCAAATATTATTTATAGCTTTAGTTAAAACAAACTGAAGTAACATTACATTTTAGAGGTAAAATGTTTGGCAATTGTCAAACTAGACAATATGTTCTTCAGTATTTCAGTTTCAAATTCTACAAAAGAAATGTGTACCATAAGAAGACCATGCAACACATACTGTTACAGAAGCTTAACACTGTAGGTAAATCTGCCTGTTGTAACTCAGTCCTGGAAATGGAAAAGAGCACCTACATTTCTCAGATCTTCCCACTGGCAAATCAACAAGGTCAACAGGAAACAGCTTTTCTATTCATTAAAAATAAATAAAAGGACAGTACACATCCTGATTTATAAATAGCAATAGCGGAAAGATTAAAATGTGCAGTTTTATCTACTTCATTAAAATATGTATGTTTATGGCTTTCTACACAATTATGTTATTTTTTTATTCTGGATTAAGTAAAAATAGCCATGTTAGTTGCGATAGTGCAGAGTAAATGAGTACATCAGTATTGGGAGACCTTTTTTATTTGGACCAACAATTTATATTTTAAGACAAGCTTTCGATGGCTCTCTTCAAAGATCTGCAACCATGCTGACAATGTTTCATCCTAAGACATCTTTCCCAACCTCCCAGCCTGGCAACCGCCAAACCTCAGACAGACGTTAGTCGCCAGAAATCTTCATAAACCCAATGACGCCGGGAATGGTACATAACCGTGCAACACCACACGCTGCAAACTTTGTAAACATATATGCCAAGATCCCACAGCCAATCACAACTATGGAACATTCAATGTTAAGACCATACTACTGCACATCCAGTAATGTGGTGTATGTCTCAATGCAGCAAATGTGACCAAGGAAGCTACATTGGTGAAGCCAGCTAAACACTCCAAAACCAGGACAGACACAATAGCCCCATAAAAAAAAAAGGAAGATACTGCACTCCAGTGGGACACCACTTCTCACAGCCAGATCTTTCCATAAAATGATGTAAACATCTTAATATTTAAAAGCACTCAAGAACGGAAAACATTTTAACTTAAAAGGATCATGCCTTGAGGCACAAAAACCAAGGACTCCATGCCGAAAATGGGGTTTCTTACACACAAAGTAAACTAGGAAAGAAAGAGTTCCTTTACGTGGCACTAGAGAAACACCCTAAATTAAAATAAAAACTTTATTGGTAATAACTAAAATTTTACTGTTTGGACTCGACAAGGACAGAAAACATTTAAAATAAACCGAAGATGTGTGGGCCAAACGTGTGCTGCTGATCTAGCTAGTTGTGAATGTGCTTTTAATATTATAGTATATAAGTAACAACTTGATGCTAGTGATCCGCACAGGTAGTGCCTAGATTGTTCTGAAATGGATATTTGGTTTTATAGCCACTTACTCTCCTATCATTAAATAATTGATGGATACACAAGTTATACTTAAACTTCAGATGAATAAGTGGAACTAATGGCATAGTGTCTGAAAAGTAACCCGTATTGTAAGTAGGAACCCTGTCAGGGACCTCTTACCACTAAACTGTTGAAGAAATGAACTGTTTAGTCGGGTGAGTACCAAGTGTAACACTTCATTAATATTGCAAAGTGGCTACACTCGTACTAAGTAACAATTTCAATATTGACACTTATAACTCTGTTAGTAGCACTATTGAATAGATCCATATAATAAGCATAACTCTAGACGATCAAAGTGCTGTTGCTGCCCACTGCTGCAGTCTACACAGCACTCCAACCAAATGTGCGCCCACACCTCTCAGATGAGCCGGCGTCACTGTGAAAGTGACGTCAGACGTACCCGACGTACGTTTCACCTTCGTGGCTTCATTCCATAGAGCTACCAAACACTGAGTTATAATTTTCAATATTGAAATTGTTACTTAGTACGAGTATAGCCACTTTGCAATATTAATGAAGTGCTACACTTAGTACTCACCAGATTAAACAGTTCATTTCTTCAACAGTTTAGTGGTAAGAGGTCCCTGACAGGGTTCCTACTTACAATACAGGTTACTTTTCAGACACTATCCCATTAGTTCCACTTATTCATCTGAAGTTTAAGTATAACTTATGTATCCATCAATTATTTTATGATAGGACAGTAACTGGCTATAAAACCAAATATCCATTTCAGAACAATCACTAGCATCAAGTTTTTACTTATAAACTATAATATCAAAAGCACATTCACAACTAGCTAGATCAGCAGCACACGTTTGGCCCACACATCTTCGGTTTATTTTAAATGTTTTTATCTGTTTTGTCTGTCCTTGTTGAGTCCAAACAGTATAATTTTAGCTATTACCAATAAAGTTTATTATTTTAATTTAGGGTGTTTCTCTAGTGCCACGTAAAGGGACTCTTTCATTCCTAGTTTACACAGTATATTTACTTCCCTGTGAGCACCACCTTCTTCTGCAGTTGTTTGGGAGAATTATTCACTCTTATGTTGAGCAGGGTTCATTTACGACTCGTACAAGCATAATTTTGTATATCTTTCTTACACATAATCAAAATGTTTTATAATGTTTCTCCCTACCTCTCATTTTCATTCCAAACTCTTCTCACCTGCTGTACACCCCATTCACACTATTGGTGGATCTATGGTCCTACATGCTCTCCAAATATCTCAGTAACCCTTTCATCCATGTATTGTCCCATCTGTCTGTTTATTTACTCTCTGCTATGAATTCTCCACATCTTCCGTCTTAGATTGTTATCTGTTTTTGGTACCCCCTTCACATCTGTGTTAATCTCATGGAATCTTTGTAAATCAGTACTTCTGACCTGAGGGAGAGCGAGAGAGAACTCTCGAAAGCTTGTCTTATAATATGAACGCTTAGTCCAAATAAAAAAGGGCATCACCTAATGCTGATGTACTTATTTACTCTGCACTATTTTTAAATTCTAGATCACTTGAGCATCACCTGCTTGCTAGGTCCGTGAACTAATGGAAGAAAAATCTAAATTGTATGTAAATGTGGTGGTGTGGGAGGGGGGGGGGGGGGGTACTTCAAAGATTGCCTACATTCAGTGTTGAGCTTAGTCAACGGCCCACATTCACTAAAGGGTGCCAAGCTTTACCACACCCTAAAAGAGCAATCCATACACATTGCCATTGTAATAATAATAATAATAAAATATATTTAATTCAACACCATTTTTAATAAGTTTTAATATACTGAGCATCCTTTAATTTCTATAGCAGGTTTTAGCACACCTCCAACAGTGCAAGCTTTTTCAACACCGATTTCTGATCATTTGTTGCCAATATTCCCAGCAGCTTGTGTTGCAAACCGTAACAATAGACAATGTTACCTTTGTAATATAAGACTACATTGTAACTGCTGAGTTACACTGACTTAAGGATTGATTGAAACTGAAAGGCAGCCATTTAGTGAACCCTGGGAAGCAGGATCTTTGCTTATAGATCACGGGGGAACAAATTGATCGGTAGTTTATTTTCAATAAAAGGTAATTAAAGGCATTATATATTAAAACTAAATAGATTTTTTTTTTTTTTTTTAGAGTGCCACTTCGATTGCCTCTAACTTCCATTCAGATAAATGGGAGTTAAGGGGTGCTAAAAGTTTAGCCCCTTGGTGAATTTGCTTTTTATATATAAAAAAAAAAAAAAAACCACACCGTGAACGTAGGAAAACCTTAGAACATAAAACGTAGTCAGTATTGTGATTTAAGTGGGCATAATGTGTCGCATATTACGGACCATGCTACAAAATTTTGTTCAAGTCGCAAAAGTTAAGAGTGCCATTTACATGTGGACCGTAAATTACACCTCCCATTTGACACCTTTTCTTCATGATAGCACTTATTGCAAACTTGGAAAACGGACCAAAATCTACATCAAGTCTTACATTTAAAGCAGATAAAGTTCAATGAAATTACTAGTCTAGGGAGTGTCATTGAGCCAACAGTGCAAGTAGTGACAAGTATCGGCCTCTGAATTTAAAAGGTATTTTGTGCTGTAGAGGGGGAAAAAAATTAAAAAAAAAAAAAAAAAAAATGGGACTTGAATAAGCAAGATGCCAATAGGAGATATATATATATCTATATCTATAGATATATATATATATATAAAGTTAAACCATCCCAGAAAGGCTAGAAAAACAACAAGCGTGCACATTACTTACACAAGGATGTCTTCTTCCTACCCCTTTGTATCTAAAGCCCCCCCGCCTTAAACCTTTCTCACTGACTGCCCGACACCTCTGGAATGCCCTTCCCCTCGATACCCGACTAGTACCCTCTCTATCCACCTTTAAGACCCACCTTAAGACCCACTTGCTTAAAGAAGCATATATGAGTAGCACCGTAGATATTACTAGACACGATACATAAAGCTTGGCCCCTTGCAGAAGTACTTACCAAAAAGCCCTCCTACATATCAATTATATTGTAAGCTCCTCGGAGCAGGAACTTCTCTTCCTAAAATGTTACATTTGTCTGAAGCACTTATTCCCATGACCTGTTATTTATATTATTTGTTATTTATATGATTACCCCGTGTATCACTATTGTGAAGTGCTATGTACATTAATGGTGCTATACAAATAAAGACATACAATACAGTTATTTTACCTAGTTGAAAAATACAAATGCCATCACAAACATTAAGACACTCAGTGATTCCTGTAATAAAGCAGTCTTAACAGTGCATGTTTGAAGCACTAAATGTAACGCATAGCCTTTAGTCAAGGATTTTCCATGCCCAAAGAAAAGTATGACTTCAACACTGTTTATTACAAGACTAGCAATATTTAAAATGAAGAAGTTCCACAAGGACAGTGAGAAAAAGACAAACAACGCCTTGCATCTAGGCCATGCCCAACAGCCAATGGATCCAACACCCCAGTGGATTACAAGCCCCACCCTTCACATGTTTCTGTTACAGCCTCGTGGTTAGATCCCTTCTTCCAACCACTGTATAAAAGGCGTGACTACTACACCCATTTCAAACATTACCCTCAGTGTATTTTAAGTAAACCGTACAGAATGTGCTTAGTTGAGATAATTAATCTATTGCTCGGAAGATTATGTTGCTACATTTTTTTTTTAAACAAGGCAAATTCACACACTTTACATTCATCTGCCTCTTAATGGCTTACATGAAAAGTACAGAGTAATCTCAACCACCATAAAATAAAAGAAACCTCATATGCCAATATATTCTATACAAGGCAGAAATACTACAAGTAATTTTACCAAGACTTGGAGAACATAGCTGAAGAAGCTCCCTTTTCTCTTTTAAAAAGAGCCACACATTTATTCTAATAGAAAGTTTAAACATTGCTAGCCATTCAATTATTAATGTACTCACTTGTCAAACAGAATCTAAACACTAGAGTGTGCTCCTCCAGCAAACATTACAGCAAGCATGCATACAAACAAGTGTGCAATATAAACCAGTGGTCTCTGTTTTAGACACTGTTGTTGGTGTTTGCTGCACTGTACATTATAGAAAAAGCACAATGATTTAAAATTGTAACTAGGTACCACAGGCATGAGAAAATACCTTGCCCAGTGTTACGTGGGACTGTAATTGCCAAGTTCCCACTTCAGGCGAATGTGCGCTAAAATATCCGAGCCATGGCGCATGTCTCAAACAACTCACAAACAACATTATATACACACAAATAAAAACCTAAAGCCAGATTAAAAACTATGAATTTTTTTTAATGATCATTTGCAAAGCGCCAACATATTCTGCAGCACTGTACAATGGGGGTACAGAGATTTGATAATTACATAAACAGCATACAAATATGTATAAGCATTTACAGAAACAAAAAAAGAAGGGGTAGTGAGGGCCCTGCTCATGAGAGCATACCATATTCCTCTAGTACAGAGAAAGGAGAATTCCTTTCCAAAAATAAAACATGGTTTTTATTTACATTTCAGCCCCACTATCTGAGGCATGCAGATAGTCAGACAGAAGCAGGTTTTCCGCAATCCAAATAAAAATAGCTGAAAAAAAGGTTTCCACTGTCACCAGTGGGTGGCGCCGAACAGAGTCAGAATCACTGCTCTATAAAGAAACCCGGGGGGTGGTAAACACAAAATTGTTTCCCACCCATCACCCTCATTACAAAAGTGACTAGGTTTTGTTTCTTTGTGGTTTCAAACAAATAAGAAAAATCTTTATGCTTCGATGCAAAGAAAAAAAGGCTTTTCTTACCTGGCAGAAAGACGCACGTGTGCAATGAGCTTCCTCCTCAGGACAAACCGCAGGCACCAGTCCGAGAAGCCTTAAATATCTAACACTAAATTGCAATCGCTTTTTTTCTACCTACACACAATAGAGAAGTACCGATCTGAAAATTAGTGCTACCTGGTGGTTAAATGTAAATGTTGCAAGGTTGCGGGGTCAAAGAATCTCCACCTTGGCCCATACTATGTGTTGGCGTCAAGGTGTGGTTACTGCATGAGGAGGTGAAAAAAAAACCAAGGGCAACAGCAAGCTACAAGGCAAGCTCTAAAAGAATTACACCAACTGAAGTAGTTACTAGGATCTGAACTCTTTGTACTGCTTTCTGCGCTTGCCAACTAGGAGTACTGCAGGAACTGTGTGCAGTCAGGCACCTCCCACATGTCACACAGCAGCACCAACAGGCAAAACAAGTCTATCACAGAGCAAGGCAGCACATTATCACAGAGAAAGGCAGCACATTATCACTGAGCAGCAGGACCTAGCTAGGTGGCCTTAAGAAAGGATTGTAGTCAGTCTCTAAAAAATCATCTTGCACTTCTTCTTGCTAATCATCTGCTCAATACATATCAGAACCCCCTTTGTTCCAGGCAGCAGAAAAATCCAGGACACATGTTATGTGCTGCCAAGACACAGCCAGACTGCAGTTACAGCAATCTGGCGCCAGTGAAAATTAACATAAAAGCTTCCATGGTTTCAGGACTGAAGTGCAGCAGGATATTGCTGGTTAAACCCTTCCTTTCCTCCCCTCCCCCATCCAACTCAAAAATCAGGCAGCTTCTTGTTCTAGAATGTGCACACTAGTTATTCACTTAGTAATAGCACAGATACATAGCTGCAGTAACTAGGTAACACATTGGCTGTGCTCAGTAAAAATAAGACAAAATGAAGTAAGAATCCTGCACACGCTTTGCAAACCAGGAGCTTCTGTAAACCGTGAACGCCGTTGGTAACTGCACAAATAATTAAAACCAGCAACTCTGCCTAAAAATGCACAATATAGGTAAAAAACACAAACCAGAAAAAATATACAATGTCTGTTTCTTCATTAATTAAAAAAAATTATAATCCATTTTATTTTTGATATTCAAATATAAAAGAAAACTACTCCATGTGAATAAGGCAAAATTTAAATAAAAATTCTATTTGGATTCGATAATGAAAGGTCCTAATAAATCATAACCGACTTGCCGAATGCCTTTAAACTTTGGAATAACACTTCACATTACTGTAGCAGAGTAAAACGAAGAAGCCCAGGCAAGATCTTACAAATCTGCTGTCTTTGTAAGGCCGCGCTTATAAGTTCTTGCTTCGGAGACGCCACGGTTGCTGAAAAAAATTGAATCGACTTCCAGCGATCAAGCCGTCGCTCCGCTCCTACTATAAGCACGTGCGACGTCGCGTCGCCGGAACTATAAGCGCAGCTTAACTGTTGACTGCTTGATGTATTGCGCATTTACATATTTGTATTCCTTGTGTTAGTGAACACTATGTAGAGTAAGTGTGGGTATTGAATACTAATATTTTAGAGTAAACTAAATAATTGATGTTACAATTGTAATCCCTTCCAGATAGTCCAAATTCTTACCATGAACTTCTACAGTATTACACACACAAAAAAAATATTGCACCCAAATTTATTGCTACACAGACTAATTAAAACTAAAATGAAAAGATAACTAAACTGGAAGACTAAATTAGACCATGGAGTCATGAAAATGTAATACCACCACTAAAGGACCACCTGACAATGTGAATAAGTCTAGACCCTCACTTTTGTGTTATATACTAAAGATCTGTTGATTGGCTAACTGAATTGTATATTAAAATATCTTGGGATTTACTTTGCAAGCCTGAATAGAATAAAAGATCACTGTATGCCTGATGGGAGAATATCAAAGAGGTTGAATAAAGTCTCAAACCGTAAAAAAAAAAAAATACATTACACCTAAGCAATTGAATATGTTTCATTCAAGTAACATATACTGTATAGTAACCAAGATCAGTCCAATACAGAAGTGTTTGTGGACTACAGGACAGGTCCAACAGTTTTATCCTCTCAGACTACAGGACAGGTCCAACAGTTTTATCCTCTCAGACTACTAGTAGGAATCACTCAAACCTCCCATTTGTAGCCAATGAGTACACAAACAATAGTATTTAATAAAGAACAAAGTATTTTCATAACCTTACAAAAGAGCAAGATACAACCGATTAGAATGTAATAACTACAACCTCTCTGTAATAGTAACTATATTACAGAACAGACAGTAGTGCTGACAGTGAAAAATTACACAGGCACACATTAAAGTGTTATTTGTGCTGCAGAACTTAGTCATTCATAAAATATAGCAGTTCTTCAGATCAGTCGACACTAAAAAGATTAAGGATCCAACACTTTATTTAAGCAAATCTCAATCTATGAGCACTATAAATGTAGAAAGTCTATAAAATATTGTGCAAGTTGCAGCAGGCATACAGAGGCCTATGTACCAAGATCATGTGTTGCGTGCCAATTTGAATGCTTAAAAGTAATACAAAAAAGCTTTACATAAAAATGTGTGTCGTATGTATAAAGGTAGTGATGGGACTTCAGAATATGATGCATAGTTGGTTTGAAATAGTGTCACGTTGAACACCTTATTGATACAAATTAAAACCGAATTGTGCATTTTATTATTCAGAACTAGTGTTCGTAAATAGTGTAAAATGTATTAATCACAGTGAAAATTATATTTCGTTTAGTTAACCTACTATAACACTGAAACATCCTGTGCAGTATCCAATACATGGCAACTTAATATCGAGTCAACATTATAAACATGCTTAAGGGTTTAACACCAGGTTCAACTTGGCAGACCATTAACGCAGGTTCAATTATATTTTTTAGTGCAGATACAATAATATTTAGCATATACACCATTTACATCACGCATAGATGTGTGTGCGAAAATATTTGACCAAAATCCTCGTTGACACTTAAGGCGCATTGAGAAAAAGAAGGTCATTGCCTAGAATCCGTTAGATTTGAGATGGTCATGCCAATGATCAGTACACAGGCCCCCTGAGCACTGATTCTAGTTAAGAGTATTACATCTGATGCACATCTGTGCCTTCAATGAAACAAAATATGAAACTATTAGAAGAAAATACTTTAGGATGGAATCAATTGTAAGAAACGTATTTGGCAGATGTTTTTCTTTAACCTTTTCTTCAAACACGGTAAATAAAATCACCTTTTTAGCAACCTTACTGCATCTATGAAGGCAAAATAAGCACTTGTTTCTTGAAATGAAAAAGCTTAAACATTAACCACAATTGTCTTAGATTGAAAAGCAATATGCTCACATACTATGGTTACAGTATATAGCAATATGCTCTTCTGCCCAAATCTTTGCCACTAATACATGCATATTTACACTGATAAGTAGTATTGTTTTATTGACCACTAAAATTCAGGGTCTTGTTTTTCAAAAATATTTGCTATCAAAACTAGTTAAGAAAAAAAAAATATTGTATTTAAAAAAAACACAACTTGGGTAGACTTGTGACAGGTACTTCACTATGCTGTAAAACAGTAGTCGTTTCTACTTTCACCCCATCCCCCCACCCCCAAAAAAATAAAACAACTCTTCAAAATGTATCCCGATCTATTGCAGCTGTGCTCTATTCATTAGGACTAGGACGACTCTAGTGCCTGCCAACAATAGACAAACAGTTCTTTTGTGTCTTATGAGGTGACTCATCGGAAAAAGACAGCTCCACCTCCTGCATTCCTCCCGCCCTTCCCCCCATGCTTTTCATTAGCACAAAGCCTTCTTGCAGAGAAAAACACCCTTGCACTGCTGCTCTTACATCAGCTCTTGCTGCATACACACAAGAGCAGTTTTAGAGATGCATCATTGCTGCAGATTTTAAACACCAACAAACAGTAGCTGTTTGTCTGTTTCAAGGTCACACCAAAGGCAGTTGAGATAGCGGACAGTCCTGTGGTATTGCAGCGGATTTCAACTTGATAAACATCCCTGATCCTGTTTCCCCTGAAAGTCCATGCCACAGATTACCAGCTGGTTTGACTCACTATGCCTGGGCTGTAGAACACACCGCCCACATTTCTAGAATGTTCTTAACTAAATGCACAATGCAGCAGTTGCTTTCCTTCCTATCTCTAGTCCTGGGTTAAACCTGGCTAATGCGTGGCTAACTGCTACAAACAAAAGCCATGTACAAAAATGGACTGGGGTGAAAATATCTAAGTGAAATATTAATGCCGCACATAGATGTGTTTGAAGATAAAAAAAAAAAAACAAGGTTACAAACACTGTTCTTAAACCCTTTTTTTTTTGGTGTTTCTTCGTAACAATAAAAGGCTTAATTGTAAATGTTTAAAAATAATTACTTTTTTAAAAGGAAAGATAGCTTGAGAAATCTTATTTTAAGGAAATCGTAAATTTAGAATCGTAAATTTAGATTAACCGAAAGCTGGAATACAATAGCTGTTACTTTAAAGCACTTGTATGCATGTCTTTATTTATATAGCGCCATCAATGCACATAGTGCTTCACAGAAGTAATACATGTGCCAATCACAAGTAGCAAATATAAATAACACATCATTGGAAGAAGTGCTTCAGACAAAAGTAACATTTAGGAAAAGGAGTCCCTGCTCTGAAGAGCTTACAATCTAATTGGTAGGAGGAACATACAGATACCGTTGGAGGGCATACTGATAAGTGCATTTGCAAGGGGCCAAGTTTTATGTATCAGGTGAATAGTGATAGCAACAGAGCTACTCATGCTTCGTTAAGTAGGTGTCTTAAGGTGGGCCTTAAACGTGGATAGAGGGGGTGCTAGTCTGATATTGACGGGGAAGGGCATTCCAGAGGTGTGGGGCAGTCAGTGAGAAAGGTTTTAGGTGGGAGAGGGCGTTGCATACAAAGGGGGTAGAGAGAAGACATCCTTGAGCGGAACGCAAGAGTCAGGATGGTGCATAATGAGAAATTAGGGCTGAGATGTAAGGAGGGGCAGATGAGAAAAGCTTAAAAAAAGTGAGGAGAATTGAATGTGTGATACGGGATTTGATACTAAGCCAGGAGAGGAATTTCAGCAGGGGAGACACCGAAACAGATTTAAGAAAGAGTAGAGTGATTCTGGCAGCAGCGTTTAGAATAGATTGTAGGGGAGACAGGTGAGAGGCAGGAAGGCCGGACGGCAGGAGGTTACAGTATTCAAGACGAGAAAAAGGTGAACATTTTGCAATATTAAAAAATACTAAGCACTATCGCACACAATTAGCATCAACTCTGCTACCAAGCATGTGACTACAATTGAAAAAAAATAAGAGGGGATGATTGTACCAATTGTATACTTCTAGTAACATCCAACAGAGAAAGGCAAAAGATAACCAAAGCATGCTGGAATCACGCAAAAGATAAGAAAACTCTATAATGCGTTTTAAATGGAGGACATAAAAAACAAAAATTACTTTTTGCACTGTCCTGAATGGAATGTTTTGACCCACAAAAATGCCTTTCAAGCCATGTCCTGAACAAAAATGTGCATGGGGCAGGAACTAGAGGTGTAGGGGGTGCAGCAGCCTCCCTGGGTTTATATATTATGGCAGGGGTAGCCAACTCCAGTCCTCAAGACCCCCCAATAAGGTCAGGTATTCAAGATATCCCTGATTCAGCACAGGTGGTGCAGTCAAAGACAGCCACTGATTGAGCCACCTGCGCTGAAGCAGGGATGGCCTGAAAACGTGACGGTGGCCCTTGAGGATTGGGGTTGGCCACCCCTGCATTATGGTAATAAATGCATGTTACGGATTTCATATGTAGAGCGCCCCACCCAAAAATTTTAAAAATTGCTCCGGCACTCCCATGTATGCTGCATTAATCCCAACTAATTCAAGTAAACCTGCTTTGCAGAAAAACATTGGAATGGTTTCTGCTCAGGGCCAATTCTTATTTTTCCTTCAATACAGAGAACAAATGGGAGACTTCAAAAAGTATTAAATACTTTTACAACTAGCAGCTTCACAATATTCTTCTTCCCACCATAAATTAGGATGGTGAATACATACAGGTCATGAATTCAACTGCAATACTGCGGATGGGGCACCATCACAGTTTAAACAAACAAACAAAACGTAAATTCCTATTATACTACAGATGTTCGATACAGAGACATTTTTTCTGATAGAGAAAAAAATTATAATGGTGGGCATCAATCTATGAAAAAGATAAAATTGCGGGAAATAAGTGGTTTTTGTGCTAAGCTCTCAGGAGTGCATGGAAGATTACGTTACTTTGTCCTTGGAAAACAACCACCAAGTGAAACATAGAACATCAGTCTAGAACAGCATTTTTCAACAGGGGTTTTCCTAGGAGCCCTTCGATTCCCCGGGCGTCCCTAAAATGGTTCCCTGCAATTTTCAGCTCACGTGACGATTGTACCAAATACAATGCATCTGATCTTAGACACGCTATTAGAGAGGGTTGGGGTTCCTTACAATGCATCTGATCTCAGACGTGCTATTAGGTCGCATCCATAGTCCGCGCGTGCGAACAAAAGGCTGTATCTCAATGAGGAAGCGTGCGCTATTCCCAAGCAGACAAAATAATTTGATTACTATATCCGTGGCATTAGAGAGGGTTGGGGTTCCTTACAACACATCTGATCTCAGACGCGCTATTAGCGAGAATTGGGGTTCTGCAGAATTTGACAATATAATTATAGGTTCCTTAACAACAATGTTGCAAAACATTCGTTTAGAACTATAAAAATCTTGAAATACCGATGCATTCCACGTAGGAAAATGTATGTCGTCTCCTTTCTTCCCTGAAGTAACAAAACAAGGTTGCATACTTTTGTAGTATTGTTTCTAGAGGTGCCTTTTTTGCCTGCTTTTCCCCTTACAACTGCTGACTATGAACGCCACATAACTGACCAATAGTCTTAAGACAGTCTAGGTCTATATGCAAATCTCTTTGAAAGGCCAAGGCCAGGGTGTAGCGCTCGCCACGTTTAAATACCTTGTTCCTTATGGACATGTTCTATGTGCCGTTGCATGCGCATGGACGGGAGCTGTGCTTGGGAGACAGAAAAAAAAAGAAGATTCTGCGCGATGGCGCGTCAAATGACCAGGTAAGAGCCAATGACATTACAGCAGTCAAACTCCAATCAGATGGAGCGGAGGATGTGACGTCACGTCCCCCTCCCCGCACGCAGTGAGCAGGACACCCAGTCACTCCTGCAGACTGTGCCGTCACGTGAGCGCGCGTCTCTTCACCCTGACCGCAGCCTTAGAAACAGTTTAGGAAGTATGCACCCTATGTAACTATGACAGAGGCATACGGAAAAACAGAACATTTAAATATTGGCTAGGCACATATGTTTCAAGTAGTATAACGGATTCTGAGTAGAATAAACTCAAAAATATGCACAATGCATATTTCCACAAAAACTTTCTACAATTACACATTTTGTATACTGAAAACATTACAATTTGTTGGCTTAATAAAGTTCTTTAAAAAAAAAAAACTAGCGTTTTTAGGAGGGGGGTTAGTTTCAAAACTTATACTACTGGAAATGTTATACGGTTAATTCCATTTTACGAGCTTAATGCAGGGTAACTGGTTTACTGCATCACTTAACGCTACATGTGAACATGGTCCAGAATAGCAAATCTCTTTTCTTATCTACACCAAGAGTCACAGATGCTTGATATACCATTTTTGTCCTCTAGTGAAAAAAAAAAAAAAAACCCTGAGAAAGGTCTACGAGTGCGACAAACGTCAATTCTCATGCAATAAATTTATACTGTTTTTGAAGTCCACGCAAGTGCTTTCCTCAGATTCTACTGATGAACTATTTTAACAGTCGAAGCATAAAGAACATAAAATGGACACCATATTTTAAATGGAGGTACTGTATCTCAGACTTGTAAGAGGACGGTATTACAAATCTAATCTATATGTAACATTATCAGACACTGCATTTTTAGTATTTAATGACTACGTCAAATAATTTTTTTAAAAAAGTTTCAGTATTGCCCAAGCTTAAGATCAAAATTGTTTTATTACAAGGAATGGAGGAGATATCAAGATACAGTGTACACAACACACACGTCTGGAAATAATTGACAGACACAATTTTCATAATTTTGGCTCTGTATGCCACCACAATGGATTTGAAATGAAACAACCGAGATGCAATAGAAGTGCAGACTTTCCGTTTTAATTCAAGGAGTTGAACAAAAATATCGTATGAAACGTTTAGGAATTGAAACCATTTTCATACACAGTCCCCTTATTTCAGGGGTTCAAATGTAATTGGACAAATTAACACAATCATAAATACATTTTTCATTTTTAATACTTTGTCGAGAATCATTTGCAGACAATGACTGCTTGAAGTCTGGAAGGCATTGACATCACCAAACACTGGGTTTCCTCCTTTGTGATGCGTTGCCAGGCCTTTACTGCAGCGGTCTTCAGTTGTTTGTTCGTGAGTCTTTCTGCAACTCATGGGTTGCTTTCCCAGTATGTTTTGGGTCATTGTCCATCTATAAAGTGAAGCACCGTCCAATCAACTTCGTTGAATTTGGCTGAATCTGAGCAGACAATATATCCCTATACACTTCAGAATTCATCCGGCTGCTTCTGTCTTCTGTCACATCAATAAACACTAGTGACCCAGTGCCATTGTAAACCATGCATGCCCATGCCATCACACTGCCTCCGTGTTTTACAGATTATGTGGTATGCTTCGGATCATTAGCTGTTCCAAGCCTTCTCCACACTTTCCTTCCCATCATTCTGGTACAAGTTGACCTTAGTTTCATCTGTCCAAAGAATGCTGTTCCAGAACTGGGCTCGCTTTTTTTTTTAGATATTGTTAGGCCAAGTCTAATCTGGCCTTTCTATTCTTCAGGCTTATGAATGGTTTGCACCTTGTGGTGAACCCTCTGTATTTGCTCTCGTGAAGTCTTCTCTTTATGGTAGACTTGGATAATAATATGCCTACCTCCTGGAGAGTGTTCTTCACTTGGCTGGATGTTGTGAAGGGGTTTTTCTTTACCATGGAAAGGATCCTACGATCATCCACCACTGTTGTCTTCTGTGGACGTCCAGGCCTTTTTGTGTTGCAGAGCTCGCCAGTGCGTTCTTTTTATCTCGGAATGTACCAAACTGTTTATTTGGCCACTCCTAATGTTCCTGCTATCTCGCTGATGGATTTTCTTTTTTTTTTTTGCAGCCCAAGGATGCCCTGTTTCACTTACATTGAGAGCTCCTTTGACCGCATGTTGTGGGTTCACAGCAACAGCAACCCCTTAGCTACGAAACGCGTAGGATTATTCTTTGTTTTAAACTGGTACCTTTTATACCTCCCTTAACTCTGTAAACCACCTTACAAGGTAGTTATCAGGCTATTTTTCTGTGCACCATTCTCAAGTTACACCGCTCGGGTGTATACTGCTGGAGATACGCCTCCCGTGTGACGTCACACGGATGCGCGGACACTGAGGTGAACCGTCACTGCCAGCCGTCGGTAATCTCGACTGGGACGTGAACACCTCTCTGCGTTCCCCTGCTATTGACGCATTGGAAAGCGGTCACAGAGACTTTCCTCAATCACACACAGTGTGTTTTATCGGACTGAGGACTCTTTTCACCAACGTCCCGTGTGTGACCCAGATGACAACGAAGTGCCTGCTATACGCGATCCTCAGACGATCTGGATGCTGGTTACAGGCTGCAGTCACCATGAGAGACCCAGACGACATCTGGAAACTGCAGAAGACTACTTACCAGAGAGATCTCCTTCCATTATCCATCCTGTCAGCTGTGTGGTAAATTAGTGTATTGATACACGTACATGCGAATGTTCTTTTATATTGCTTTACGAAGAATACTTACCCCCCTTTTTTATAATAAACACGTTTTTGATATACTTCACTATTTGCGGTTTGCGCTTTTTTCTTTTCTTTTATCTCTAGTTCGTGGGAGTGCTGAGCCACTCTTTAATTATAGCAGCATACGCCATTTACCTACGGTTTTGTATGGTTTAATATATTTTTCACTTCCACAGTAGGGTTGTGCCTATCATCGTGTGCATAGTCAAATACGATATATAGGGGTTAATAATATTGTTGTTTCACTGTTAGACATTGTCTTTTAACACAAAAAAGTTGTTTTTTGGGTTGCGCACTTATTTCTCTGTGATGATGAACCTGCTATGTATCTCAACTTTGTTCTTTCCGTGTGTCCTCATGGAAATGTTACTCACTCTATCCACTATAAACTCCTGACCAACAACCAACATCACCATACACCCTGGATTACTCAAAAACCTTGCACTATCTACTGAAGGTTAGTGGAGAACTCTGAAAACAGCACACCAACCACCGCTCACTAATGGCAAACATCAAATTTACAACTTGCAAACTACTCAAAATGTCTACTCATACTATTACTCTCTCTAGCAGGCGATATGAACTTAACCCAGGCCCTCCCTTTTCAACTTTGTCCTATACCCCTGTCCTATACCCCTGAGAATACCCCCTTCAAATTCCAAAAAGGTCTATCTTTCGCCCATATAAATATCCGGAGCCTGCTGCCCATACTGCATGGTGTCTTATGCATAAACCCAAAGCCTTCGTTCTCACAGAAACATGGCTAAATGGCTAACCCCTAACCTCTTCTCCCTCCCGCCCCCCCCACCTCCCCTTTTCTAAGCCCGTCTTGGTTGGTGGCATCTGCTGCCCCCCTAAAGCCCCTCTACAGTCCCTGACTGATATCACCCAGTTTCTTGGCTCCATTTCTTCTCTGAATGAAAAAAGGAGTGAGCTGCTACTTCTTGGGCATTTCAACAACAATTGGCTCGACCCTAAAAACCACAAAATCCAGATACAACTCAAGTCACTTGACCCAACGCACCGCATTTCCCAAACCACACGGACAAACTTTAAATCTCACAACCTTCCTTGTTAAACTGGATTTTCTCCTCAAATCAGAATCCAATCCTTTGGCATCCTTCCTGAAATTCAGTGACCATGCAATAGTGTACAAGGAAAATTAAACCACCCAATCAAGCCCTAAAGTTCTCCTCACTAGAACATATAGAAACTAACACACAACAGTTTCTGCCTGACCTTACCAACTGCCCTTGGTACAGAATCGACTTCATTCCCGACCCAGATTCCGTGCTCGACTATTTCCAATCCGAGTTCTTAAAACTCGGATACCCATGCTCCACTACGCAGAATAAGAGTACGGGGTAGGGGGCCCACCTTCCGTGGGTTACAATTGACCTTATAGCACTATCATTTCCGCGATGCCTTGTGGAAAAGCTACAAAGTAACTGGCACTATCAAGGATCTTAATCGCTACAGATGCCTGCAGAATATGTGCACAAGGCAAAAAAAAAGCACAATATTACTCTGACAATCTTAATCAGACTAAATCAAACCCAGCTAACTTCTGGAAGGTTATCAACAATATATTCCAGTCTTCTAGTCATCAACCACCAAGTAATATCACTAAGGAGGATATTACTCTGACAAATCCCACTGACATCGAATGCATTTGCAATGATTACTTTGTGGGTTGTGCTACTAACTTATTAGCGAAACGCAGCCCAAACCACAAACATGAACCTCATTCTGAGAGCACCCTTATAGCCCCACAATTTTCAATTTGTCCCAGTGTCCGAAGAGATTACACAAGCGCTTCTCAAATTAAAACTAAGCAGCCAATGTGGACCTGATTTACTGCAATCTAAGTTCCCAAAACTTTGTGTCCCAGCCATTGCCAAACTAATTGCTTCCATAGTCAACTCTATTCTGTCTGCAGGTCATATCCCCAAGACCTGGAAAACTGCCAAAGTTGTCCCAATCTTCAAAAGTGGGGACAAAAACTCTGTCGCAAACTACAGACCAATCGCTCTTCTCCCAATACTATCCAAAAAATGTGTTCATTCCCAATAAAGCGATTACTATACCAAAACAAATTTCCCTAGCCAATTCCAATCTGGCTTTTGCCCCAAACAATTCACAGTAACTACCCTGCTAAAAGTTTGCTATGGAATCCAGTGTGAAATGGAAAAACTCACTGGTGCAATATTACTAGATTTTGCAAAGGCTTGTGATCATGTTATCTTGCTTAAAAACTCCAGTACTCTGGAATAGGGAAACATGCTTTAAACTGGTTTCATTCCTACCTATTACGTAGATCCCAACATGTGTATCTCGGGCTCTAACTCCAACCCCTTGGATATCACCTGTGGTGTCCCACAAATATCTGTTCTGAGGCCCCTACTCTCCCATAGCCTCTCCGACCTTGAATAAATACTTCTCTGACCAAGGTAGTGTAGAAAGCCAGTGCATCAGAAAAAACAAGTCCTGTTTGGCATAATAAACTGAGGTTTAGGATAAACTCCTTCAATGTAAGCATATAGCATAACAAAGCCCTAATAGGGTTAGGGGACTAGTACCTAATGCCAGCGGCACCATAAATAAATAGTACAAACCAACGTCCCATATATCAGAGAAAAAAGGGGTACAGCGACCCACAAAGTGAACTCACTCAGTTTCTCCTGGAGTATCCAATCTCAGAATCTCCATAGGCGTGCAATCTCCCAGGTGATGGCAGGAACAAGTAGAAAAATAAGGCAGTGCACTGCCCGACGTAACAGAAGGAGGCTCACGGTTTTTAGCAACAAAAAATAGATTTATTACATAAAAAGTGGACAAAAGGGTCCCCCCTAGGCCACAGCAGGGGTCCACCAACTAGTTTCAGGCAAAAATGCCCTTTATCAAGGTGTTGATAAAGGGCATTTTTGCCTGAAACTAGTTGGTGGACCCCTGCTGCGGCCTAGGGGGGATCCTTTTGTCCACTTTTTATGTAATAAATCTATTTTTTGTTGCTAAAAATCGTGAGTCTTCTTCTGTTACTTCGGGCAGTGCACTGCCTTATTTTTCTACTTGTTGTCTATGACCGAGACTTGAAAATTGGATTTCCCAAAACAAACTGGTTTTAAAACACTAACAAGACTAACAATGGCATTTGGGACCACGACTACATTTTTAAAGCTTCCAATGACTGAGCTCCAGATCAGAATCAACACTAATACCAAGCTAACTCCTGTTACTAGTTTTAAATATTTGGGCATATGGTTTCACTCCCATTCGGGATGCACATTGATACCCTGATATCCAAAACTTATGTCAAACTAGGTGTACTTTACAGAAACAAATCCTCATTAAGTCTACTGGCTAGAAAGTATATTGCACAGCAGATGCCAATTATCGACAATGGGGACATAGTATACAGCTGAGCACCCCAAGCACACCTTAGCAAACTTGATGCCCTCTACAATTCAATATGCCGTTTTGTTCTCCAATGCAACTACAACACACCACTGCGAAATGCTTAAAGAACTAGATTGGTCATCATGAGTCTAGTCGCAAAGTTCCTCTTTCCTTTCTTGCCTTTAAATACTTTCTGGGCAAAACTGTTCATTGTCCCAAGGTTCAGCAAAGTATACAGCCGCTGTTCGTACCGTGCACCCAAAAACTGGAACAATCTACCGGAGACTAACAGCCACCACCAGTCTAAGTTCTTTCAAAACTAAAAGCGGTCTCACATTTTAATCTGGTCTGTAACTGTTACACACACCTTAAATAAATAAATTAAATAAATATATATATTATCTCTAACTGAGCATGCAATGTCTTGTATATAATGTATACCCTGTTCACTTGTGGTATGTAACCATGTATTATTTGTCTGTCATCTTAACTCTATGCCCAGGACATACTTGAAAACGAGAGGTAAAATCAATGTATTACTTCGTGGTAAAACATTTTATAAATAAATAGATTTAACTTCCACAGATGGATTCATACATGCAATTATCCACCAATTGATAAATACTGAAAATTCACATATGAAAAAGCTAAACTGCACAATTTGTACAAGAAAAACAGGACAGGGAGTCCAATATTGGTGCAACAGAGAAAATCCAGAGATATAGCCAATCTCATAACATTAGGAACATGCGATTCATAATTTCAAAGCTTGTGTACAACTCCTTCAGAGCACTTGACAATATTGTCATCCCATTTAAAGTTCATAAGCACGTGACTGCCAATCTGGCTTAAATCTTAGAGTGGGATTTATAGAGTAATGGGGGGACACAAAACCAAAGGCTAAGGATCCCCTTTTCCCCAACCACACTCAGATAAAGTCACAGAACAATAAGGGTATTGCAATAAGTATAGTATCAAAGTCCACTCACTGTTGATATGCAGGTATAAGGAGCAGAGAATCCATGTAGGCGTGCGTCCATCTTGATTGACGATCAGGAAAAAAACCCTCTATGGAGGAAAGTGGAGCACAACCCAGAGACAAAACAGCAGGAACCAGCATACCATAGGTTAAAAATTATCAAAATAGGGGGGGAGACACCATAGAACAAACACCAACCACCCACTCTGACGCGTTTCAGGCAAAGCCCTTTGTCAAAGGGCTTTGCCCGAAACGCGTCAGAGTGGGTGGTTGGTGTTTGTTCTATGGTGTCTCCCCCCCTATTTTGATCATTAAAGGAGTTTTTTAACCTATGGTATGCTGGTTCCTGCTGTTTTGTCTCTGGGTTGTGCTCCACTTTCCTCCCTAGAGGTTTTTTTTCCTGCACAATTTGTACCATACACATTTGTAATTGGAGACGTAGAAGCCATGATATACGGTACCTACCTCATATTCCACTCCGTAATTTTGTCTTACATTCTACAGGAATCCATGGAACAAAAAATGTCAAAGCGCATCAATGTTTTTTAAAGTGAATATTGCAAACAACCAAGTGAATGATAAAAACAAAAAACAAAGTAAAGACTAGGGTTTAAACAAATATCGTGTAGTGTATAATAAACCTTGTGTGTAAGTGATGAAATATATAGACACCACAAAATACAAAATGTGATCTTTAAAGTGAACTTCTCTCTGGAATGGAGGGTCTGCTGCTGTACTGAAGGAGACTGGTCAGGATAACACCAGCTAGACAAAAATACAAAGAAGAAAGCAAAAGACCCTCCATGCAGTAAATAAAATATAGAAATTTACAGTGGTGTGAAAAAGTACACCCTCTTTAAATTCCATGGTTTTACATATCAGGACACAATCATCTGTTCCTTAGCAGGTCTTAAAAATTAGGTATATACAACCTCAGCTGAACAACACATTACATATTACTTTTTCAAAGCGTCAGGGGAGCTCGTCTCGAAGTCATAAAATAGAAAAACATATAGTGCAAAAATGTTTAAACAGTGAAAAAAGTGAAATTGATCCAAAATGACTACTCACATTTAAGTAATCAAATCAGACATTCATCCAACTCAAGGGGTGGATGCGCCCTATGTGATAACAGCAGCCACCAATCACAACCTGTAATAAAAGTTTTTTTTGGGTGCAGTTTGTAAGGCTGTGTCTATATGGCGCGGTCTGTGAAATCCGTTTTTTTCACTCATTAATCTTTCCCTAGGGTTTTTTCAATCAACGGTGCTCCCTTCCTCCGTTAACAAACGAGAACACTTATCTGCTGCCGGGATCACAGACCTAGGTGTTGATCACGCAGCAGATAAGTGTTCTCGTTTGTTAACGGAGGAAGGGAGCACCGTTGATTGAGAAAACCCTAGGGAAAGATTAATGAGTGAAAAAAACGGATTTCACAGACCGCGCCATATAGACACAGCCTTACAAACTGTGCACCCAAAAAAACCTTTTATTACAGGTTGTGATTGGTGGCTGCTGTTATCACATAGGGCGCATCCACCCCTTGAGTTGGATGAATGTCTGATTTGATTACTTAAATGTGAGTAGTCATTTTGGATCAATTTCACTTTTTTCACTGTTTAAACATTTTTGCACTATGATGTTTTTCTATTTTATGACTTCGAGACGAGCTCCCCTGACGCTTTGAAAAATCATCCAAGAAAAGGACAAGTGAAACAGTCTTTTTTCAAGGGTTGTAGTTTATTTTGAGGTTATTTTCACTTTATATGCACTTTAATTAGGCACGTGCTCCATCACTGATTTTGTTCTATTTATCACATTGTCACTTTCACAATAGTGGTTATTATTATTATTATAATTTTGGGTTTGTTTGAGCGCTATTGTCATTGTTTTTCTCACACATTACATATTACACCAGGTCATGATTTATTAAAAATAAAGCCAAAATGGAGAAGCCGTGTGTGGAAAAAAAAAAACAAGTATACCTTATGATTCAATAGCTTGTAGAACCCCCTTTAGCAGCAATAACTTGAAGTAATCGTTTTCTGTATGCCTTTATCAGTCTCTCACATTGTTGTGGAGAAATTTTGGCCCACTCTTCTTTACAAAGTTGCGTCAGTTCATTGAGGTTTGTGGGCATTTGTTTATGCACAGCTCTCTTAAGGTCCAGCCACAGCATTTCAATCGGGTTGAGGTCTGGACTTTGACTGGGCCATTGCAACACCTTGATTCTTTTCTTTTTCAGCCATTCTGTTGTAGATTTGCTGGTGTGCTTGGGATCATTGTCCTGTTGCATGACATAATTTCGGCCAAGCTTTAGCTGTCGGACAGATGGCCTCACATTTGACTATAGAATACTTTGGTACACAGAGGAGTTCATGGTTGACTCAATGACTGCAAGGTTCCCAGGTCCTGTGGCTGCAAAACAAGCCCAAATCATAACCCCTCCACCAACGTGCTTGACAGTTGGTATGAGGTGTTTGTGCACATATGCTGTTTGGTTTTCGCCAAACGTGGCGCTGGGCATTATGGCCAAACATCTCCCCTTTGGTCTCGTCTGTCCAAAGGACATTGTTCCAGAAGTCTTGTGGTTTGTTCAGATGCAACTTTGCAAACCTAAGCAGTGCTGCCATGTTGTGCTGCCATGTTTTTTTTTAGAGAGAAGAGGCTTTCTCCTGGCAACCCTTCCAAACAAACCATACTTGTTCAGTCTTTTTCTAATTGTACTGTCATGAACTTTAACATTTAACATGCTAACTGAGGCCTGTAGAGTCTGAAATGTAACGCTTGGGTTTTTTACAATTTCTCTCAGCATTGCACGGTCTGACCTTGGGATAAATTTGCTGGGACGTCCACTCCTGGGAAGATTGGCAACTGCCTTGAATGTTTTCCACTTTTCAATAATCTTTATCACTGTGTAGAATGATGAACTTTAAATAGTTTGGCAATGGCCTTATAACCCTTCCCAGATTTATGGGTAGCAACAATTGCTTCTCTAAGATCATTGCTGATGTCTTTCCTCCTTGGCATTGTGTTAACACACACTTGAATGCTCCAGACCAGCAAACTGATAAAACGTCGACTTTTATACAGGTGGTCACACTTGCTGATGATCAATTAATCAAGGGCATTTGATTAGCAGCACCTGTCTGCTAATTAGCATCTTAATTCCTATGGAAGCAGTAAGGGTGTACCTAGTTTTTCACACATAGCTTCTCCATTTTGGCTTTAGTTTTGTTAAATAAATCATGACACGGTGTAATGTCATGTGTTGATCTGAGGTTGTATTTACCTAATTTTAAGACCTGCTAAGGAACAGATGATTTGTATTAAGTCCTGATATGTAAAACCATAGAATTCAAAGAGGGTGTACTTTCTTTTTCACACAACTGTATATAAAAAAAAGGACATGTATGCACGTACAGAAAGGATAATAAGAATAGGCATGTAGGTATAATAACCAGTATGGACCAGATGCTCCCCATGGCTGCTGCATGGATTCTTTTAAGGCTGATCACTCTTCTTCCCTGAAGTGACCTTGCATCACGAAACGCGTTGGAGTTATATGATGTGTCCTAATATTTACTAGGCTCTCTAGGCTCATTTGAGCTTTTATCTAGACTTTCTAAAATTTGTTACCTCCCCTAATAGCTGCAGATTTGCCGGTTTTCGATTTCATTGCTGTAAATACGGCTGTGAACTGAAGTAGCGTGTGACGGGCTGTGCATCCCTAGACAATTCGACCCAATCGTGTGAGGTAATCCCCCTCCTCCGCAACGATCAGACGGAGCACCGGTGGAGACGAGTGGTGGAGCCCTTCGCTGTGTGAAATGACCTGAGAGTGTCAGAGCCCACCAACCCCCCTTCTTTCTGCGTATGTGCAGACGATGATGCGAGGCGATCTCTGGTGAATAACCAACCACAACCTACCCGAGCTGTTCGGTGGAGATGAACACCCTTGAAGAACCGGACGGAGCATTTGAATGAGAGTGATTAGCTTTTAAAGAATCCGTGCAGCAGCCATCTGGTCCATACTGGTTACTATACCTACATGCCTATTTTTATTATCCTTTCTGTACGTGCATACATTACCTTTTATATAAATTTCTATGTTATTTACTACACTGGGGGTCTTGCGCTCTCTTTGTATTTTTATTCTACAGGAATGTTATTTTATCAAAATAATAAATATGGTCAGAAAGAAATCAGAATGGTAGAAATGCAAATGGTACTACTCGAAAACACAAAGCTGAAATAACTGTAGGGATTCTGAATCCTGCTAGAAATGGTAATATGCATGAGGTAATATAGGTACATATCTTAAAATCAAATGGGAGGCTGGGGAAATTGGCTTATCCAATGTCTTAAAATGTCCAGTGATGGGCTAAGTAGTCTAACCTGTGATTAACTCTTTAAAGTAATTTGAAGCAATACAATTTATGGAAATTAAAATGATAAACAAGCACTCCAGTTACACGCAGATATATTTAATAACAAAAATGTCTTCATGGTCCGTGCAAGGGCTGAAACATCGCCATTTTGTTACTAAATATATGTAAGGCGACATTGGAGTCCCTGTTGAAAATTAGTGTCACCCAGTGATCTTGTACACTGCACCCATGACCAGTGCCACTTATCTGTGTTCTCGCTGAACTAGTCATATTCGTAACAAAGGCAGAAAAATAAACCCTACCCTGAAGTTAACACGTACCGTACGTGCGTACTATATCATGTCAGAAAATGGTAACTTCATCTTTAAATTAAAATACTTGGTTGATGCTTTTAAAATAATCTCGTTTTAATCCGTTTAACAGATTACTTCATTTGTCTTTATGCAGGCCTGCACCTTTAAACAGGCCTAAGTATGGCATAGCGCTCATACTGCTGTTAATTTAGATTTTTGCCATTTTATTTACCTAGCAAATGTAATGCAAAATGCATAGTAAAGTTTCATAGCAAACCCACCCAAAGCCTGTAGTTTGCACTGTAACAGTTATTGAAGTTACTGTCCCGATGCAAATGTTCCCATGGCCTCAGCCAAGAAGACAGGGAAATGGTCAAGCTCAAAAGCACTCTCTACCCTCACAAACATATTGTGTAAGCAGTAATAATGTTGATTCAGATCAACAGTGATGGCACCATATAGGAGCAAAATGTAAAGCTGTGTCTATACTTCATTTTACGGGGTCAGTCTTTCTAGTAGTCAGCATTATCGGATTGGTATCAGAGTAGAGATGGGACATTTACATTCCCTTAAAATCACTCTCCTCTGTAGTCTGCCTTTTCTCATCTATACTGAAAGTCCATTTTTAGATTTGCATGCAAATGATATATTTATATATGCACACTTATACCCTGTGATTGTAGGGGTAGCCAGCCTCACATAAAAGTTGAAGCCTGGCTGCCTGCCCCAATATAGTGTGAAATGGCCACCTCTGAGGCTCATTTGGCCTGAATGTAATGTTTTGTGTAACCCCTTCCAGAAAAGAGCTAATGTCTGGAAAGGGGAAAACTGTATGAATTGGGGAACGAGGACAGTAACATTAAAAAAAAGCACTTTTATTTCCTTTATTAGCATGTTCGCCAGTTAGCAAGCCAGTATGTGATTTGTGTCGCTAGCATTTCTCCGCGTGCAGCCCCAGTAACTCACTTAGCTGGGCAGCAGGCAAAGAAATGCAGGGTCGTGACAAAGGCGGGGGGCGGCTAAGTACCAGGACAAAGGTGAGCAGTGAAGGGCCAATTATCAGGTCCGGGCTCTCAGCGGGGCAGAACCGTTGTTCCTCCGAGACACCACAGCGCCTACCGAGCGGGAGGTATGGGGCTGGCTAAAGGAACCGTTGCCGGGTCTCAGTCCCGTATGCGCAATTCCCATTGGCCAGTTCAAATTTCCCAATCGCCAGCAGCACCCTCCTCAAGGGGCGGTCCAGAGTACCCAAGTCGGCCCCCTCCTCCGATGGGTGCAGCCGGATGAGCCCTCGTCCTCCGATTGGCTGCAGCCTCATGATCCGTGCTCTAATTTGACGGCGGCTCCAGCTCCATGAAAAGTATAGCAACCGAGGTCGATCAGAGAACCAGAACAGTTTGGGAGTCGATCGGCGACACGGCTGGTGGCATTTTCAAAAGTGCTTTGTGTGGAATAGCACGGAGAAGCACTAAGAAGCCTGAGAATGAGCTGTACAGGGCAAGCCTACTGAAGCAGGCCCCTGCACCTAGTTCAGGCTAGATTCTTCTCCCCCAGTTGGTTAGTGTTTCACTGCGATTGTGTATTTTGTGTGTGCCAGAATAAACTTTCGTTTGTTCAACTATTGTGTCCGGGCTAGTGATTCCGGTGGTTTTCATGCAAAAGTTCTGGTCCTCCGTGACATACCCATATAAACACACACAGCCTTTGCAAGCTCAAACAATATCAGTATATATCTATATCTCAACAGGATTGCTACTGGGATAGTGACCTCAAGTATAAAACAAAAGATGAGAATCCCAAGGCTACATCCAATATGATAAATTATTTAGTTCATAACTCTGTTCTCGTAAGTATGGGTCATTTAGTTAAATTATTTGGCCAAAACATTAAGCCTGTAACCACGTCACGGTCTTACCCCAATTATACTCTGACTGTAGTGCGATTGTTTCCACTTATCTGTGCAGTGGAAGAAATACAAAAAACATGTATGTATGTATGTATGTATGTATGTATGTTTTTTTAGTAGGAGGATTTGTAGGCTTTGTATAGTGTGCTTTGATTTAAGACAGAAAAGATGCCTTTCAGGCTCAATCAAGATAAACCACAATTCTCTGGAGATTTCTCGTTTGCTCTATATGTGGTATATTTGCTCTTTGTAAATTAACAAACAGCAATTGAAAAGGGAAAAAGGGAAGTAACTTTGCCAAGAAGTCGCCATGTACTGCAAAAATTATATGTCAATGATAAAGGAAAAAACGATCACAATTAGCAAATAAGGAGTCAAGTTTGGCTAATGGCACGCCACAGTGGTTAAGGAAAAGAGAATGCTAAAATGTGATCGTCTATATCCATGATTTCACTGAAGTGTAAATAAAACCTCTAACCAGTCTGGGACAAACTGTGTGCAAAACACAGAACCCCAGCAAGCTCTTTTGGAACCCAAGCCCCCACAAAATATATGTATACAAGTGTCAAAATGGAGTGCTATTGAGCGTGGCATATGTATACAACAGACAGAGAAGCCCAATGCTACATCCAACATGACAGAAATACACAGTAAAATACTTATATATTCTCTTGAAATAGGGTAATTTAGTTTAACCCTTTGGCCAAAGCGTTGTAAGCTTGCGAGCCACGACAAGGTAGACACCTGTTCGCAAGTCCTAACACTACCAGGTAAAACACTAATATACCTCTATTAGGATTAAAAGTCTCATTTACCTCTATTAGGAGGGAGAAAGACCACAGTGGGTCTATATCCAGCAGAATGAAAGGACCTGCAAACTAGGGAAGTGGGGAGGGGCGGGCTTAACCTGGGAAGGAGGAGCCACTAACCTGAAACAGCTGAGAATAGGTTAAAAAAAACACAGACCCCAGCAAGCTCTTTATATGTTAAAACTGGACTTCTGTTTTTGGGACTTGCAAATGAGCAAAAACACATGCGTCACAACTACCTCACATTTCAGGGATGGTTCTAAAAAGTCAGTCTGTTTCTTTCAGCAATCCTATACAGTCAACCCTATGCTTCATTGCAGAGCCAGCAATTCATTCAGGGACAGTTTTTTAATTTTTAAATGTTTTTTTTTTTTTTTAAAGCTATGCTCTGGAATTTACAGTCTTAGAAAGACATTCTGATGCAACTACAGTATTAGAAACTATGTATATTAATAAGAAATGTCTTGCTATATAGACTGCATCCTCAGAGCAAATGTGCAATTTATCTATTCTGTAGTTGTCAACTCAATCATGTGATACTTAGAAATTAGAATTTAGCCAATCACTGTGGTATTTAATCCCAATTAAATTCTGCCACTCCAAGCATGGTGGACAAAGCATGTAGAAATTGCCCACAGAACCAGGAAACGGGCAGCAGCCGTAACAAACAGAATTGCCACAGAATAGCCAGGATAATCTTTGTACCTTGTTGATAGTTACAGCAGTAATATCAGTTTTATTCCCCCCCCCCCTTTTTTTCCTTTTCACAGGATTGGAACCAGTGGGTTGGAGATGAATCTCACCATTTTCAGCTCCAGGTCCCGCTGGTTTCAGAGCTACTTACTAGTGAAGTTACCGCCTTCCAATCCCCTCCGGGAGAAACTAAATGTCAGTTTCAAATTTCCCACATCACATGGGCCAATTGGAAATCTCAACATCAGGACGTAATGCTGGTACAATTACCAGTAAGTATCTTGGAAACCGGGGAGTCTCCCGAGCTAAAATCAACGGTTATGCTCCGGGGATGCCCTGTATTTAAAAAAAAAAAAAAACACCCAAATGGGGTGCTGGGTAGGGAAAATTGCCGTTTTAACGCTTCTTTTCTCATAATAGCGCTGCTGTAGTATGCAGAGCTGGTCATCCGTTAGCAACAGGCCACAATCCTTCCCTCTCTTCTAGCCAGGCTTCTGTTTCACATATCAAAATGTTCATCTATACCAGCTTTGGGAGAACAATTTTCTTCAAATTAAAGGTAGAGGAAAATGCCAGAATCAAGAATAAATGGGGGAGGTAAACTTGACATAGCAAAGAAATTTGCTGTAACACTGAAGTAAAGACAACAATGTTGAGTACAAGTAAGCTTGTGTACTATATTAATAACTACAGTATCATGTAAGTAAGGGGCAGCCAAAAATTCAAAATACTTATGAGCCAGTCCAAATTTTTATGGGCCAGCATTTTGTTAGGCGTGTGCAGAGAGGGGTGAGGGGTGTCATCCTGGCTAACCTGCCCCACCCATCATTGTGTCACTATGTGTATGTTAGTGTGCAGCTGTGACACACACACCCTTCCTCCCCCAACTTCTTGCTAATGTCTCTTACTGACTGCTACGGTTCACTCGTTAAGCCTGTACACTGCCTCACCCCTGTTGCAGGACACTACCTGCACTTAGAGCCATGTGTGGCAGAAAGGAGTGTGGCTATCAAAGCTCTGCACTAATTGTATGATCCCTTGGTGATGTTATGGCATTATACATAAGGGCTTCAGGGACTTAGTTCAGCTCTGTAAATACTATACCACAGTTTTTCAACCGGGGTTCCTAAGAGCCCTTGGGTTCACAGGACATTCTGAAAAGAAGGTTCCCGGAAATTCACGTCACTTGAAAATTGTACCAAAATACAGAAAAATGTACAATGCATCCGATCCCAGACACCATTAGATAGTGTCGGGGTACCTTACAATTCGTCTGATCTCAGTCACGCTATTAGAGTTGGGGTTCCTCAGAATTTCACAATATAATTATAGGATTCCTGAACAAAAAAAAAATTTAAATGTTAAAACCCACTAATATACTATTGATAAGCAGCAGCCTGGATCACACCCACCAGGAGGCTCCTTGGCGACCAAGATTTTTCCACTCCTTATGCAAGTGCATTTAATAAAAAAAAAAGTCTACAATAAGTCTACTGTACTTCTCTAGGTCAATACTGCTACAAGAAGTCTACTATATTTCCATCAACCATGCTACAAAGTGTAGTCATTCAGTAAGACGGAATATCTTTCAGGACATAAAAATAGCCTGCTACAGAAGCCCTTCACAATTCTATAATGATTTGTTTGCTATATAGCCCTGACAATGTATTCAACGCTGTACATAGACCAATGCGTTCCCAAAGCGCTTCATTCTAATTTTGGTGCCTGAGGCACAGGGAGATAGATTGATTTGCCGAAGGTTAGAAGGGGAGTCGACACCGGGAATCTTACCAGGATTCATCTGCTTCAAAGGCCTTCCCGTGAGTGCTGCTAATAGTACTCCTAATAAATTGCACAATACTAGGTTAGGAAATTATAGACCACCATTTAAAAATAAAAAAAAACACAATTTATAACGATATACATACATAAACGCAACTTGAAATGTAAAACATTTTAAACACTGGATATGGATTTATAGTGAAATTCAGTAGTGTCTCTAAAATATTTTTTTAGCATCTTGCCTACATAGTAAATATATAAGAGAGTCACCTGTTTATTATATTATTTAAAAAAAGCTAGTGGTGTAACTGCAACTGTGGTTTTGTACTACTGCCTTAAATTAGGAAATGTTTGGTAACATAACATGGAAGTGAATTAAGCACAAACATTAAATAGGTATTTACATGGTCCTCACCCCCTAAACAAAAATGTAAAAGCGATGGGAAAAAATAAATAAATAAACCACCATGCCTTTAAATAAAGCTTGTTCCAAATGCTCGTTGCCAAGCCATAGGGCACGGACACAAACGACCAAATGTCTCAGTTTGCAGCAAATCAAGACAGAATGTAGAAAGCATAAAATGATTTATAAAGTAACACTTTTTTTAAATAAGGCGCTAGGCTGTTTTTAGAACTTCCTATTCAATTTTCCCAGGTAAGCCTTCAAAATGTAGCTTTAAGCAAACCAAGTTTAATTGAATTAAACTCCTTTAAAAAAATATATATATATAAAAAAATAAAATAAACAATTCACTCAAAACAAGGATATTGGATAGTCTGTTTTTAGCATTACTTCGCGTGTCCCTATGAAACAGTTAAAATAACCGAACTCATTTGCATAGTCAGTCTAAACTGCAGCAGAAATGTGATGTCAGCCATTTTAGGTGTTCAGCACTGACTTTCACCGGTGTGTGACTAAAATGGCTGCAGTGTAGATTTCAAATCAGCAGGAGCTTAAGAGCCTAGAATACACTGCCCTCCACAGGAACTGCTAAAAAGAACTTGCTAGAACCCACAATATGCAAATCCATCTGTAGCACGAGACATTTATCATATGTGTGTTCACACATGCTTATTGTTTGAAGGAAAGCTGGAGCCAAATTACATGCGCCACTGTCTGCCACAAGAGAATTAATTATACAAAGACCAGGATAAAGACTTGCACTTGGTAATCACCCAGCCCCATGTTTTTAGCAGTATTACAAGCCCGTTATCTGTATTTTAAACTTTTAAAAGCACCTTACTAAACACCAGCCCTTTCCCCCCCACTATTTACAAATGCAACAACCATTTAATAAAATTATTTGATTCCAGGAAAACCAACCAGAATTGTTCCTGTCACAACACCCGGTTCTCTGTAAAGTGGCCAATTTGTTTCAAGATTGGCGTATGGACGTTAAAAACCCCAAAACTCAGGGGCCAAGCCATCTGAAGGACCTTCTGGCTAACTTCTCACCTCACTTCGACAAACAGGAGGGCTTGCTGACAGTTCCCAGAGTCTTTGACATGGTTTGGGGTCAGAGCCTTTAGCAATGCTGCTTCTACCATATAGAACAGGGGTGGCCAACTGCAGTCTTCAAAGGCCACCACCAGGCCAGGAATTGGGGATATCTCTGCTTCAGCACAGGTGGCTTAGTCATGTCTGAGCCACCTGTGCTGAAGCAGGGATATCCCCAATACCCAGCCTGGTGGTGGCCCCTGAAGACTGCAGTTGGCCACC
This sequence comes from Ascaphus truei, assembly GCF_040206685.1. Taxonomy (NCBI): domain Eukaryota; kingdom Metazoa; phylum Chordata; class Amphibia; order Anura; family Ascaphidae; genus Ascaphus; species Ascaphus truei. The sequence continues at coordinate 12,286,918 of NC_134499.1, forward strand.
TATGGCTCAGACATATCAGACAGTCACAGATGCCCCTCTCTGGAAAACTTTACAAAATACTTTTTTTTAAATTTATTTTTAAAGGCTCAAGACTTCTATTTACCCAGGCATTTGATTAATCCACTACCACCAACCTGGACATTTATTACTGAACTTTCTATTTTGTGTTTTTTTACATCCTGTGTTCAGGGTCTGTTTTAGATTTAAAATGTTTTACTTTGTATTGGTGAAGTGCTTTGAGTCTGGGAAAAAAGTGCTATATAAAAAGTTATTAAAACAAACTGTATTTACGCTGCACTCCTGATCCGCCACCCAAACTGTGCATTTTTGTAACTTTGCAAGGCTAATTTGTTTCTCTAACGAGTTTGTCACGTGATGCCACTGCACATTAGTTAAGCCGCATTCCATCCTTTGGCACACAAGAACTCTGACAAAAAAAAACAAAGTCAAATATACATTTTAAGTCTTAAATGATGCAGACAAAAGCACAACTTTTCGGGGAAATCCCTTCAGGTGTAAACACATACAGGTGACAAATACAAAGTGAAGGTGAACTTTATATACAGCAATTCCCTCTGAGCTCTGGCCCACTCTTGGTCACATCAAAGTGCAAGTTAATCGGTCACATCAATCTTACTGCTATTATCATTGTGTGATTCGTTATATATAAATAAGGGGCAGAATATGAGCATACCAAAAAGAAAAAAAGAAAAAAAACACCAGTGATTTACAGTCAGTCAGTCTCTTTCTAAGCCAGGATAGAGAGAAGGGAGACTTGCAGAACAACATTCAATGTATTTGCATTATACACTTTAATCAGGTATAATTTCCAAAACAGTCTTTAGTATTGTTAATGCAAAGTTAACACCAATCTTCAAAGGAATTAACCAGAATTTGGATATGCAAGTCAGTACATTTAGTATAACTAACAAAATATTTTTAATCAGTGGTTTAGTCAATTACTTTTGTCTGGTTCTCAGTATTATCCTTATTCCACATCAATATTCCATCCTGGCCATGACCCAGACGAAACGCACATCGGGCAGACGCAAGCACCATTATGACAGGTACAACCAATGGAGAGACTCATGTGGTGCTTGGACGAGACCACCATAGCGCATGCAGGCAGAAGCCGCCAAGGGCGGTTATGCTGCAGAGGGATCGGTTTACACCGCTCTACACTTGCCAGCGTCTTTGTCCGAGTTGGATCTTTTCAGGCAGCTTTATTAAAAAAAAAAAAAAAAAACACAGAGGCACTGCATGTAGAACAGCTACTTTGTCCTTTTTTGAACATCATTAGACTCATGTATGAATTGACTTCTACAATACAGAGACTGTTTTATACACTGCCTGTAAGTTACATATTCATGGACTTTTTCACACCATCTTTTTAAAAAGAACTATATTGTACTGTTTGTTTACTAGAAGTTTATGCTAGCTGTAGTATACAGTTGGAAGTCATGTTTGATCTACCCATCCATTTATTGGTAGCCGGATTACCGCTTTGTACTATTTGGGGACAGTCTACCAAAAATGTCCAGTTATCCTGGTTCCTTCTTTTAGTGACATCTTTAAGAAATTAAATTGGGTGTTAGTATTTTTCTACTTATGAAATTATTATTCTTATTGAGTGCATCTTGTTTCCCCTTCCTTTAAGGGGTTTCTATTTTTCGTATATTCTGTACATTTTATGAGGTAACACTACAGTATTCTATATAATCTTTATAGTAGATATTGGAAAAGATTCGATATCAGTGCTAAAAAAAATCTCCAGTAACAATCATATTCTTGAAAGAGTATATAAAATGCTTCATTCAAAATAAAAACAATGCATACTTCCATGGTTTATGGCAAAGTCTATGTCACACTTAGCAATAGTATACAGGTCAGAAATGCTGCATGTATATTCGGTGTCTGGTTTCTGATTAGGATTGCGTGTGATGGGAATCGGGGACTGCTTAAACAGTCTATAGACCCACATATGTCACTTTCCCTCAGTAGTCCTTCACACACCACATATAGTATACAAACAAATGGCGCAATAGCACAGTGATAATAATGTGTATATAACCCTTATAGTGATTTCATATTTTATAATAAATTATTACACCATGCTTGGAAATAATGCAGCTCCCAAACATGACTCTCCAAGTCCAGAAACAGATGGGTAGCAGAACACGGGGTGCAAATATATCCCAGAACATATAAAATAGAAAAAAAATTAGTGAAATATCGTAAACGATAACAAAAAAAAAAATCTGGAATGTGTGATAATGCACTCACATGCACCAATTGATAATCAGGCGTTGAGGTTAATATGAGTGACCAACGCTTGTAGTGATGTCAGAATTGTATCCAAACACCCATCACAGCATAATAGGTCAACACCAGTTAAGAAAAGGAAGGGAATCCCACATAAAAGACAAGCAATAATAGTGAAGTGTGCTTTATCAAATTAATATCACAAATTAAAACACTTGCATAAGCAGCTGTTGGGAGAACATTCAGACCATCCTGGGTCAGAGGACAACAAGCAGCAGTACTCCTCCGTCGTTCCTGCTCCACGGCTGCCAGAGCAGGTGATGTTACCAAAAAGGGGGAAGATGCCAAAAATTCAGCTGCAGCTCTCCAATACGGACGGCCTACCAATGGTGCAGATGCAATGCAGGCTCCGCCCTACACGTTTCGCCATCTATACCCCTATCTGCTCCTGCCAGGCCTTGCACTTCCTCCTCCGGACCGGGGTTGCCCATCCGGGAAGCAGTGCAGGATCAATAACCATTACCTTTCTCCCCCCCCTGGTGGTGGCGGCATCAGAGAGCCAACACAGAACCCGGTGGAGATCGCGGTGATACGGGCAACTCGGAGGCTGGTGCCATGAACACTCACAGCAAGGACTTACCCCATGCGATGCGGACTGGTCCCGGACCTTCATAGGGGAGGGTGCAAGTTCGGGGGGGGGGGAGGGCGCACTTTCTAGATTCCATTTGCAAAGCTAATATTTACACTGCAAAAAAGGGGGAAATATCACACGGTTCAACAGAGACAGAACATTGTCAAGTGTTATTCTGCATGTCCCATCCAGGCCTCAAGTCTGTTCTAGTCTTAGACTGTGCTCTTTGTTTAACCCTTTCACGGCAACACAAAAATAAAACTACAGTATATGCAATGCAACATGCTGCAGACCCACGGGTAGTGGAAGGCTTAAACTGCTCCTGTTCAGATGCTGGTTCTAGAGTAGTTGTAAAAAGTGAATGAGAGCGCAAAGAAGCGCTATTTGAATGAAATATCCCAATTCCTAATGTGGATACTTAACACAGTAGCGAGTATTTAAAAAAAAATGTTTTTTTTTTTTTTTTTTTTAAATAGCAGTAATACTAAAAGTAGTGATACAGTGAAAAGCGAATAATACAACTGTCTGGGGCCAGATGCTGCTCCTACAGGGAATTTTCCCAACTCCATCCAACAGATGTCAAAAGAAGTGTACATGTGTAGACAGATATTCCACTTGGCAAATCCTGGAAGTCTGTCCCCAAAAAAAAGGGAGCCACGCTCACACCGCATTAAGCGGATCTGCGTTGTAGCAGATTACGCTACAACGGGGTTGAGCTGTATATATTTGCTTTGTGTATGTATTAAGTATGTTTTTTGATATCATGGGCTGCTTTGGTAGTCTGCCCAGTGCCTTCACTATATATCTCTGGCGGGTTGCGTGATTAAGCGTTGTAACGAACGGGACATTTAAAAAAGGGGAAACATAACAAACAGATGCCCCTGAGCGAAATGCGTAGGGCGGAGCCTGCACTGCATCCGCACCATTTGGAGGCCGTCCGGTATTGGAAAGCTGTAGCTGGATTTTTGACATCTTCCCCCATTTTGGTAACATCGCCTGTTCTGACAGCCGTGGAGCAGGAACAACGGAGGAGTGCTTCTGCTTGTTGTCCTCTATGACCCAGGATGGTCTGAATGTTCTCCCAATAGCTGCTTATGCAAGTGCTTTACTTTGTGATATTAATTTGATAAAGCACACTTCACTATTATTGCTTGTCTTATGTGGGACTCCCCTCCTTTTCTCAACTGGTATTGAGCTATTATGCTGTGATGGGTGTTTGGATACAATCCTGACATCACTACAAGAGTTGGTCACTCATATTAACCTCAACGCCTGATTATCAATTGGAGCATTTGAGTGCATTATCACACATTGCAGATTTTTTTGTTATCGTTTACAATATTGCACCGTTTTGTTTTTTCTATTTTGTATGTTCTGGGATATATTTGAGCCCCATGCTCTGTTGCCTACACAACATGTAGTAGCAGATTTCTTCAGGGTTAAGTCAAAAGACTCCCGAAGTCTTGCCAGTGGAAGGTGCTCCCTGCCGCATAGAACTGTGGATTTAAAGATAACAAATTGCGGTGCACATCTAACAAAATTGAAGGGCTGAAAAGCAGAAGGAATTAAGGAAATCAATTTAAAATTGGACACGATGCAAAAACCGAGAACAAAATACCTCCAACTCATTTCGTGCTTTTTGATAAAGCGCTGTTGTAGCACGAAATGCATGGGGGGCGGATTTTATCAGGTGTCCATTAAATTGATTTGTGGTTTCTTCTGCTTTAGAGCACTTCATTTTTGTTAGCTGTGCACCGCCACCCACTATAATCTTTATAGTAACACCGAATTATATTATTTTATTTTAGGGATCCAGTGTGCAGGTCTCTTATGCAGTACAACAATGAATTAGTCCTTTTTTTGACTAAATCATGTTTCATTGGTGCTACAGTTTGACAAGCCTAATCAATTTATTCACTGAAACGCAATACAAACACCAGATACATAGTAAAGATTAGATTGAAATGGTTGTTAGCCACACAGAACAACTCAAGCCTAAGAAACGGAAGATTGAATACTCTGCTAAATCAATCTAGACGTGTATTTTCTATTACTCTATATGTTTCAGAAACGTAAGCGTTCCTATTAAACAATTCATAAATTGAATTGGATGTATTTGTGTAGTAGTGGCAACAACTGCAGCTGCACAAAAGCAATCACAAGATATAAAATTGCCGCAAAACAAGGAAAAACATTTTTATTTTTTTACAAAGATACTTGCTAAGCAAGTAAATACAGGCATACCCCGCATTAACGTACGCAATGGGACCGGAGCATGTATGTAAAGCGAAAATGTACTTAAAGTGAAGCACTCCCTTTTTCTCACTTATCGGTGCATGTACTATACTGCAATCATCATATACGTGCATAACTGATGTAAATAACGCATGTGTAACAGGCTCTATAGTTTCCCCGCTTGCGCACAGTTTCAGTACAGGTAGGGAGCCGGTATTGCTGTTCAGGATGTGCTGACAGGCGCATGGGCGAGCTGCTGTTTGCCTATTGAGCGAGATGTATTTACTCGCGAGTGTACTTAAAGTGAGTGTCCTTAAACTGGGGTATGCCTGTACTCTGTTCGATCAAACAGGTAAATATCCAAGATTATAAAATTAATTTTAGGTTACTACAACATTTTAGGCTTGAACAAATGACTATAATGGGGCACAAAAATAAAAAGTTAGTCCGAGACACCTCTGGGTGAGAAACACTGCCGTAGAGTTTAGAGATTGAGACAATGTGAACTACTTCTCCTGGGGCTGAAGGAGCGTCTCTGAGTAAAGACACAGACTCTGATAACGACACAGAGTATGAAGCAGGGGATCCTGGTTGAATTCCCGGTCTCAGCACCTTATGCATTTGGGCGAGTCACTTTATCTCCCTACCACCAAAAACAGAGAGTGTAAGCTCATCTAGGAAAGGACTGTCTCTGTAACATTCCTATGTGCTGCGTACTGAGCACTATACTGTAATTGTGATGCACTTTGAGTCCCATGGGAGAAAAGCGCTATACAAAATAAAGTTATTACAATGGCACTCTAAAGTGTATTGAAATACTGTGCATGTTTGGTGCCAAATTTAGTCAAAATAAGCACTCACAAATGGCCAAAAGATCACCAATGTGCTGTGTACAAAATGGCTGCTGAGCTCATGAAACCAGACCTGAAACTGTCAGTAGTCGAACTTGGCTGAAGAAAGCAAGTTGTCTATAAACAAAAATACAAAAACCAGTAAGATTGGACATAATGGAAAGTTGTGGGGTAATACCTTGTACTGAAAAATAAAAATTATTTTAAACATTCAAGATTCGAAAACACAGATTAAACATTTTTCTTTTTAGAATACTATTAAGAATAATCATTTCCACAATGAATTATGTAAAGTGACATTAATATAGCAAATGTTAAAAACAAATAGAAAAGCTGTTAAATGGCTAAGTAATTCCACTTTATTGGAAACTAGCGTTGCTCCCCATCATCAAGGTCATCATTCATTACACGGGTAGGAGTCTGAAACTAAAATGCAGAACCAATACAGCTTTTACGAAGGAAAAAATAAATAAATAAAAAAACAGTACATATGCACTGCATGGCAAACAAACGTGAATATTCATCAAATATTAAGGGTATAAACAACGCAAGACTACAGCAGAGCCTTATTATCTTTGGTCACACGTTTATTTTTCTATTATGTATTATGCTCACTTAAAGTTGCAATACACAATTTACATTTTTTGCGGATATAGCCTTTTAAAATAAAACAACTCAGGCAGTTTTCAATTACAGATTTGCTGAGGTTTTCTCCCAAGAAGTGAAGGTTATGATACTGTAATCTTGCGATGTGTTGTATGAATATTTTCACACCTTCAGTCATGTCAACCAGGTGGGATTAACCAATCCAAAAACAAAACCCCTTAAATAGAATGAGCACCAGTCATTTTAGACTAAGCAGAAAGAAAAAAAGAAAAAACCCAACACACCACCCCCTGAATTAAACTGCACAACCTGAAGGAAATAATCCAGTACTGAAAAAAATGTTGACCTTGATTCCATAAAGAAGTTTGTATCTGGAGTGCAGTCTCCATAGAATTCCACAATCAGTTAGAAAATATAAACATTGACCAGATGCAAAGGAATGGTGGTAACGACCATAACAGGGAATTGCTGCCTCAGGAACACACCGCATTTTTTTCCCTCACGGTTGCTGTGTCGCCGTCGCATTCCAAGCCGACTGTCGGCCAAACCCCAAGACCGTTTTACTTCTCTTCTTGCCACGCTTCGGATTTCTTCGTCAGGAGTGAGAACTCTTCCATTATCAGTTTCTTTAAAACGTCCTTGACAACTTTTTTCCATCAAACTTTCTCAAGTTCTTCCGCAGTTTCCAAAAACAAATAAAATGTATTATGCACCGAAGACATGAACTAAACCCACCACTGTATGCCTATGGAAGTCATGGGCCCTACTCAATAAAGTCCAAAAAGAGTGCCTGAAGGCAAATTTAAAAATTACCTTTTTTTTTTTTAGTGAAGACCACTTTAATATATTCAATATTAAAAAAAAAACAGCAAAGAACACGTGAAGACGGGGAAAGTGACTAAAGAGGGGAGTGAGGAAGAGTTCTCATATGCAAATCCAAATGGCCCTTTTGACAATTAATGCACACAATATTTAATAAGATCTGAAGAGTTATGGTCACTACGTCACTTTAGATATGCATGTCAAAGTGTATATACAGTATTTAGTGTTTAGTGTTTAATTGATCTGATCAGTGGTTTTCCACTTTCTAACAACTGCAGAGCCATTTGAATATATGGTCTTTGCAGAATCCCAAGCATCATATGCGGTCTACACAACTCATACCATAAATTATATTACAAACTCTGCACTTGTGTCAGATTAGTAGTGCTATATAAATATCTATATTAAGATAAAAGTCCCAAAAAAGGAAAAAAGGCTGTGCACACTAGCAATATTAATAGGGCTCAACGCATCAAAAATGTTAACAATTTATTAAGCTGTGTGACAACAAGGATGTTGGCAAGTTACTCCGACGCATTTCACGCAACACAGCACTGTCAAATGCTGTGTTGCGCAAAAGGCGTCAAAGTAATGGTTGCCAACATCCTTGATGTCACCCAGCTTAATAAATGGTTTTTAACCTATTTTTGATGTGCGGAGCCCTATTACTATTGCTGCTGTGCACTGCCTTTTTTTTCCCGTTTTGGGACTTCTATCTGCATATCAACTTCCTGGAAGCACACTACAGAGACAAGAAGCCTCTTCATCCTGCATGTAATACCCACACAGGATTTTTCTTCATTTGACTATGATCTTGGACGAAGATGAACTATTATCATTGCTCTAGGGGTACCAACTTATAAGTGGAGAGGAAAACCAGTCAGACCAGCTTTACAGGTAGACTGACCCCATTATCCACTTATTCCCACCTGCATTAGGTTCTCCCTATACCTGGAGCAGAATACTGATAGTTATATACTCACCACAAGATCATTTCTATACAAGTCCATCAAATACTTGTACAAGCATCACCTTTTGTCTCGACTCAACCAATTTATTACATACCCTCACCACCAGTCTCTGAACTTTTTGTTCTATGTTCACTTGTTTTTCCAAGTAAATCTAGATATATACATTAGAATTGATGGACAGAAGTTGTGAATTAGTTATTTTAGAGTCAATACCCCAAGATAAGATTTAAAATATGAAGCAATAAATGTTACTGAAATGTTATCAAACAGCTTAATGTCCGATTCTATAGCTATTTGAAAACACATACTGTCTGTATGAATAGAAACTTCAGCAAAATTCTTCTCCTTAATAGGAACCCAAATTGGGCTGTTGAACTTTATGAACGCAAAGTTAAACATATGCATAAAGTAAGAACTAACTTATATTTTGTGTGTTTTGGGGAAAGATACCTATTTTAACATCGCATAGGCAATTCTTGGTTCAGTTAAATGTTCTATATTCTTCAGAGTCCAAAAAATAGAGTAAATCCTAAATTATGAGCAAATATTTAACTTCAGCGTAATAGCTTATTAAAATAATTTGATTCTATAATAGAAAGCTGTGTTTTTCTTGCATGGGTTCCTCGTCATCTCATGGTAGTTCTGAAAAAGTTGTAGTTTATTGCAGTTCTTGTGATCTGAACTTCACTACAGAAATTCTGTTCTGCTGGATATATTCTGGTTATTACATTGAAATATGTATTAGATATAATGTAATTAAAAAAAAAATGCAATATGTTGATACGCCGACACCAATGTTTTACTCATGTCAAAAGTTTCCAACAGGACTGGTATGAAAGAGGGTAAAGTAGTGCAACTATTAGTATGCTACTAATTATCTTACAATCCAGATATGCATTTAAGAGTTAAGTCATATACAAACCCCCAATTGCTGCCATATTGATCACTGAATATAATATATATTCTGTGTAGCACTGTAGGGAAAGGGTAATGTAACGCAAGGTTCAAAAAAATATTAGTAGATTCTTGAACTCTTCTTTTGATTCATAATTCCACAAAGGCATAAGCCAGACCAGGTTTCTAAGGCAACAACCCAGCATCCTATTCATATGCAAATTAGGTGCATTCACCTGTGTGAATGGACATTGGTTATGCCTAAAACCTGGCATGGGTCAGGGTCCTTGAAGCATCAATTACTATGTGTGTGTGTGTGTGTGTGTGTGTGTGTGTGTGTGTACAATGGTGAAAATGATCCACGCCATGTGACACATTCTGCCATTTGAAAATTGATCATTCAATATGTTTAAGAAGTGGACCAATTTGGGCCCGAATGTTTAACTTAGTGCACTATTTATTTATGTCTTTGTTAGCGCTAAGTAGCTATACGAAACAGATTAAAGACAGGAAAACCAGCGTCGTGATCAGGGATAAACTGTATTTTCAGCTCAAACCGGACAAATGTGCAACTACAGACGGTCCTCGTTTATCCGCCGGAGGCCGTCCCGCAAACCGCCGTCGGATAACGAACGGTCGGATTGCGGGTCCATGTTAATCCATGGTGGCGAGCATCGGATGTGCGGTTGCAACGTCGGATAATGCGTTCAGCGGGCTGCATTACGCAGCATCTGATAAGCCATTTGACGGAAAACGGATCAGATACCAAGGACCACCTGTACACGATTGCATTAAATATCACAATACCAAAACAATGATTGAATATTTAACATACAATAACTAAGAAAAAATATTTTTTTCTGCTCGTTTTTTATACCATACAAGCTACCCAGTTCGAATCCATGGTGGTGTTTCATGAAGACATTTCACAACTTAAAAATTACAGATATCCATACATGCACTAGTCAAGGTTGTGTGCTTACTTGAGCAACGTGTATTGATTTGGAAATTGCAAGTATATTTGCGCCACTATTTTGGTGCTTGCATCGGTGTATAGAGTTTTCAGACAAAATACTTCCCTTTCTCAAACTAAAACACATGTCTTAAGATTGTGTTGATTCTCTTGTGATATCCCAAAATACCCAATTTAGATATAACCGAATAATAAATATAATGAAGGTGTGGAAACCACATACGGAACTTCATTTCAGCTTGTTGCACTCAAAAGGGCTCAATGGGAGATTTTGTGAGATCGTGCCCCGATCAGCACCATCACAGTTCAATAAATAACCTCCAAAGTGCCGAATTGTCTGGGCCATAGAACTAACTTTCATGTTGGTGAAAAATGAAACCTGCTAGTGTAATTCTAAAAATATTTTCAAAAGTTAACTGGAGTATTGCAGGAAAATATAGCCTGACTGGAAAACCAACAAGATTTAGTTTTTGCGCTAAGCTTATGTATTTGAACACGAGTAAATAGAATAATAATAATAACAACAACAACAACAACAACAACAGCATATTCTTGTATAGCGCTGCTAGTTTTACATAGCGCTTTACAGAGACGTTTTACAGGCACAGGTTCCTGCCCTGTGGAGCTAACAATTTATGTTTATGTTGCCTGAGGCACAGGGAGATAAAGTGACTCGCCCAAGGTCACAAGGAGCCGACACCGGGAATTGAACCAGGCTCCCCGGCTTCAAACTCAGTGCCAGTCAGTGCATTTACTCATACATAAAAGTGATCAATGTCTTTGATAACGCTGTATTGACAATGTACATTATGCAAAAATCTGGGATATAAGGCATTGTACACATACGTGACCCCCCCCCAATTTCTGGTGTTGAATACCACATATAATAAAAAAATTAAAAAAAAAAAGAAGGACACAAGTCTATGCCACCAGTTTTACTTTAAAAAGAAATAAAATCTACATCTACAGTGTATGCATCATTTATATTTTTTATTTACCCCTTTTATTTTAGTTGGTCGTGCCAGTTCAACTCCTAAAGAACAAAACAATAAATGTTGTGCTTATTTTCTTCCGGTCTCTTCCATTGAGTCATAAAGCACCAGAGGTATAAAGTACTCAAATATAAAGAATGGCATTACAAAAATGTGTGTGTGATAGATAAAGCTTTGATAACACAATGGCCTAGGCTTCATAAATATCACCAAGTCTTCATGCTCCTTATAGCAAATTAACTTCAATGGGTCCCCTTAAAAAAATATATATAAATATATTTTACCTTACCTGAACGAAGGGTGCCCCCTCAAACCTAGTCCAGGTATCCCCGTTTTTGAGATATTTGTTCTCTTGACAGTTTTGACACGCACAAAAAGATAATCCTCAAATAATCGCCACCAGGTCATGAATATAAAGTCGCAACATCCATAGAGACCGTTAAAATTGGTCGCCGGAGCAAGCCTGACCCCGCGGATAGGTTGTGTCCATCGGGAAAGTAAAGTATTATTGCCCAATGGACAAACCAATTTAGGAGCAGGAACTGGTGGGAGCCAAGGTAAGTGGACCACAGATCAGCTCTGAGGGACTCCCTGGTTCCACTAAATGAGATAAATATAAATATATATATATATTTTTTAAAAATATATATATCTGCTTTAAATTGCACATGATACCATATAGTAAAGCTGCACGTAAATTTTAAAGACCATAAGAGCACAAAGCAAATGTATAGCACTGTTTCATACATGTTCATGTGCTGTCGTCAAACAAGCACCAAGAATGATATAGATCAATAAATATTATTTTAAGAAGGTCAACATGAAAACTAGAAGTAAATTATACATCGTATGTGTAAATCGCTACAAAACGTACATTTATTCACAAGGATCTATCGCAAAACACGGTTATTTGTGACGGTGGGAAAACAACAGATGCGTCCATTTTGAATGCCACTCAAATATAGTGTATATTTTTGTGGAAAATAAAAAGGTCATTGGTTGTTCAAACAGCTACACTTTACTTTTACAAAGAAAGAAATTGACATTTTTGTATTGTTTATTATGGTTTACAACACAAATCAGTGAGCAACTAAAAAAAAAAAAAAAAAAAAAACAACTCCATTTTCACATGGCTCAGCAATCTGATTCCTCGCTACATTTCAGCTTTCTGGCACAGTATGATCAGTAGCATTTATGGCACTACTTTGCAGAATTAAATGCTAAAGAAAACACCACAAGTACCTTAACACAAACCAACTAAATAACTTCAATTGGGTTAAAAGTCTAAGTTTTACATTTTTATTACTTAACACATATACACATTATAAACATATACATATTGTACTTTTTGGTATTACATACAAATATATAAATCAAATACAAATGCCACATACCTGTTTGCAGAGGCCTCAGCACGAGGGACACACAGGTACCACCCCTGCTTAGCCATTCCCCGCCCTCTTTTTATTGCAACTAAACAGTTGTGGCACAAAAATGGCGCCTGGAACTGCCTGCCAGTGCATGCGCCCTGAACCCGAATATGCAAAAAGGAGGGGCTGGCCTTTGGTCACGTGCTTACAGCGGAGCTTGGCCCCTCCCACCCCGTGTGAAAGGGAGAGGGGGGTGGGGGGGAGCAGCGCAGACCTGTTCTCCTCAACTGAGCGGGCGCCATCTTGTTTACAGCGAGTAGGCTGGTAGCTAATGTGTTGGACGATAGCTGCCCCCCCCCCCCTATGTCGCGACATAACTCGACTGCACGTGATGCCAAGCGCTCGGGGAATACCTGTGTCTGGCGAGTTTCCGTAGTGCAGCCGCTTGGGGAAACCTTGTCGCTGACGAAGATCTCCCGCACAGTCACCGCTTCTGCTCCTCTCCTTCTCCCCCTTCGGCGCCCGTGTGTCGCTCCGGCATTCAAACCCCCGAGAAAAAAAAAACCCGTTGGCTCCGCCCCCCTTTCTCTCCCTTAACGTCACGCGCCCCGGCCGTTATGCAAATGAGGTCCATTGGAAGAGCTGCAGATTCGCCCAAGACAGTCACGCCCCGTTTTTTTTCATTTTCACCAATCCGAGGTCAGATTTTATTTACCAGCCGGGCGCGAGGGGTATTCAAATTAACAATAAGAAGAGAAAAAAAAAACAACGGTAGGTTGGCTACGCCCATCACGTGACTTTTGGCAGCTAGCAGTATGAGCAAGAGAGCCATTTAAGGTGGAACTGCACTGTTCTGCTCCCTACTATATCACTATTAACTATGTATTATGTTGTCCTGGATCTAACTAATACTAGTATTACTGTTGTAAAATAATTGGATTCAAATATTTAGTAAGAGCAAAAAAAAAAACACGTAAAAAATTGGCACTAACTTTTCCTGTCAAAAATGTGCGTAAAACGTTTAAATATAAACTGCTAAAATGAAATGGACGATATATATTCAGATATGAACGTTTTGTTTTTTTAGAAATAGTAACTGATTATTTTTGTGTGTGTTATGTCTGCGGTGGAGTCGCACAGAAATAAGTATTTTTCCATTAAAATGATGTTTGTAGGTGTAGAAGCCCCTCCCCGCTCCCCCAAACCTGGCAGATTTCAGGGCTCTCGGTGTTATGTGGGGGGTAGTTTCTTCTCCAAGGAGCTTACAATCGAAAAGGATGTGGTATTGTGGAGAAATGAGAGATACGAGGGAGAGAGTTCATGTTCAAAGACATTATTATTGCTTAATAATTATTATACACAACGCACTACTTTATATTGTCACAATTTATTCTTCACCCAAAGAGCATGCAATCAAATTTCGCCGCGTCAGGCACACAGACCAGTCCTGCCATTTTCAATAAATGTACATTACTTAACGTATGTGTGTATGTGTGTGTATATATATATATATAGATATATCAGTTACATTTTAATTTTCCCCTCAACGTGGAGATAGAGGATCTTCAGAGCAACCAGGCACCTAGTGCAGTCAGAACGGGAGAATTCACGTGGTTAAAATGAGGATTATGGTCATGTGATCGCTACACACGCGGTCACATGGTGAGGCAGGGTCTTAACACAGGTACCATGAGCCATTCAGCCATGGGAGGGTTAATGTGCCGTTTCTGCACAGATCCGTTGGCTTGGGAGGGGGTTTGATCTTCGGCTGCTCCCTTCTGTCTGACGTCACTGTGCGTTCTACAAGAGTTTGCACAGGCAGAGCACCGTCTCTCCCCCTCCCCTTATCTTTATTACCTCTCTGATAAGGACAGGGAGGATAAGGGGAAAGAAAACACTTGATTGATAAACACTCCCTCGTTCAGAGGCGCCCGAAGAAATACACTTTGCAATGAATTTCCAGAGAAGCCAGGTATGGCTTGTGGCATGGTTAGATTAGTTTAAGAAAGCCAAATGTTATTGAGTCAGCTTCAGCTTTGTAGCACTAATTTCAGACTCTTGTTTCGTGACTTCTGGATTTGAGAAAGCCAATTAGATGGTTAAATTGTTCATAAACTGATGGTTTGTTTTTGCCTGGTTGTGTGGGATTGCACTTTTAACCTGGCTGCTCTAGCTAGCTGAACGCTTGTTCTCGCACTGAAAATATATATATCCCATCGGTCCAGCTGGTGTTCAAAATATAAGGGATATAGTGTATGTGCACACTGGCTGTTAGATGGGTAAAGTTGAAGGGCACGAGAGAATAAAAGACATTTGCCCATCCCGTGTTTCTACATTCACTGCCATTGTCCATGCTTGTCATTTCAACGCATCATTGTGGTAAGATGATCAGTGTCACAAAGCGCCACTGATGTTTTGGCTCCAGGGTTCACTGGGTTAATATTTACAGCAACCAAGTGAATCAGGGCCCCTCTCCCCACCACGAACGGGAAAGAGCGCACAGCACAACCATACTGGCACAAAGGTGCACGCAGTTGAAGCATCGGGCTTATCTTCACCTGAAACGTTCCTTGGGTTTGGTAACTGCGCGGACGTTGCGGGAGTTAGAGCTAATAGAGCTGTTTATGGATCCACCCTCCATATTAAAGATACAGCACACTGTGACCTTTCCATCAACCGCCTAACGTCCAAATCTGACATTGACGGATACATCAGGTTGATCATGAGTTGGTTGCTATTCTAAAATGTTACTGTAATGTGAGCTGCATTTACTTAGTTGTAAATGGTTTAAATAAAAATGCTTTATTTTTATTTTTTAAACGGAGTCCATATAGATGATTGCAAGCCAGTTTTACTTATTAGGGTTACTTTCTATTAGTTTTTAACCATCAAATGTAATATTATTTTATTCGCCCAATAAGAACAGCCCTGGCTTCATTGCACCTGTTCTGCAGCTATTTAGACCAATACTGTGGCCTATATTTATTAAGCAGTCTTCTGCTTTAAGGTCTTTAACAACCTTGAAAGAAAGGAAGTCCTTCCAACCTATTGACTTGAATGGGGTGTAAGGTGTCTTCCAGCACCGCAAGATGTCTCATGACAGAAGACTGCTTAGTAAATATGGCCTGGCCAGCTGTTAAACTGGTCCGCAATGGTGTCATTGAAACGTGTCATTGTTTGGAACACGTGTGTTCCTGGGGCGTCCTCATCACTTGTTCCGTTGTCCTCCAAGATAAGACAACCATAACCTCAAATATCTTCAGGAATGGGGGGTTCCCAGATGTAAACCCAAAGCTGTCCGAAATGTATAGATGTAGAATGTGACAGCAGATCAGAACCACGTGGCCCCTGTGGCTGCCCATTTCCCTACCTGCTGTATTAACTCAGATCCTATTTGATCCCTGGCTTTCTCTCATATTTAGTACAGTATAGCTTTATTTATCCCAAGCATGTTTGCATTCCCTTACTGTGTTAGCCCCTACCACCTCTGCTGAGAACCTACTCTAGAAATCTACCACCCTTTCAGTGAAGAAGTACAGGTACTTCCTAACATATCCGCTTAGCTGCCACCCTCCAGCTTCAGAGAATGACCTTGTGTTCTTCTGGGGCTTCTCTCTCTCTTACAGTCGTGTCTCAGATTAGATATAGATTGGGGGGAAAAAACTAGTGCATTTGTTGTAAACAAATAATTTTATCAATGCAGTTGGTTTTCTGCGATCCCTGGGCTTCTCGCGCCCTGCCGGCTCTTGGGTCAAACAGTCATTTTCAAAGGGAAGAAGGGACAGCCCCTCTTCAGCGCTTCTCTCCCATAATACTGCTCCCCTCACTTATGACTAATTGTAATTACTTTACAATGAGAGAACTAAAGAAGAACTCTGTAAATCTGCAGAGATTACATACAGATTGGAACAAACAAACAAACAAACCCTAGAGCATTTGTTGACCATGTAAACAAATATTTAAACATTCTTCACTTTGTTTATTTTAACACTTTATTTCATATTTTTCAGAAACCAATAAAAGAAAGGAATACTTAACAAAAATCTGGGACAGGGTACAGGCCATACACGATAAACAATGATCATAATATAGATTCAAAGTTAATTAAAAGATTGCGAGGGGGGGGGGGTAACGACAGGAACCATACTATGTGGGAGAGGGATCCGTGTAAAGTTATACTTCTACCCGCTCAAGCGTGGTACCAACCCGTGGTGCCAATCTACTATCAATTTTTAAAGGTGGGCTTCTACTCTTCCTCCACCTTGGTTCCCCAAGACCGCAATCCATGGGTTCCAAACCTTAGTAGAGTTTGAACACCACTCTGACCGGTAGTTTAGTCTCTCCATGGCCATCACCTCCTTAACCTTGTTTTTTTTTTATATATAAGTTGTCGATCATTTAATTTGATTTATTATTTTACATATTCAGCACATTTTTGTTTTCGCTAAGATTGGCACATTGATGGGCTGAAGCAGCAGCAGCAGCTTGGTGATAATGTCACATCGCGACCTGAGTATACCTGGAATCCCTGGGTCAGCACTCCCCCTTACCTTGGGCTTCATGTAACCGCTTCCAGACATTTATTGTGCCGGCAAAAATGAAATGAACAGTGCTGCATACACCGTCAGCACTATAAAAGAAAATATTCAATATTATGAGGGCACCGTGTGAGTATTAAATACTGTAGCAAACACAAAGCCTAATGCTAGAGTTCACTCAAAACTCAACTGGTTATGGGGACATTTTGTATTGGTAAAACAATGAAAATACCAGGTCATCTAATGCTCTTCTGTCTGCTATACACTAAGAATATTTCACTTACACTTTTTCCTACTGTTTTTTACTTCACCTCCCTGTCTCTATCTTTATGCCTGTAGTTGTGTATGTATGTATATTTTTATTTATATAGCACCATTACATAGCACTTACCAGCAGTGATACACATGACATAATAATATCACATCATGGGAATAAGCGCTTCAGACATGAAAGTAACATTAGGAAAAGGAGTCCCTGCCCCGAAGAGATTGCAATCTAGGTGGTACGTAGGGAGAATTTACAGAGACAGTAGTAGAGTTTTCTGGTAAGTGCGTCTGCAAGGGGCCACGGTCTGTGCATGAGATGTTTAATATCAGCCACGGAGCTACTTGTATGCTTTGTTAAAGAGGTTTTAAGATGGGTCTTTAATGGTGGATTGAGGGATGCTTGTCGGATATTGAGGGGAAGGACATTCCAGAGGTGTGGGGCAGTGAGTGAGAGGTTTTAGGCGGGAGAGGGCTTTAGATACAAAGGGGGTAGAGAGATGACATGCTTGAGCAGAACGCAAGAGTTGGGTAGGTGTATAGCGAGAAATTAGGGCTGTGGTGTAAGGAGGGGCAGAGGATGGTATAGTGAGATATTAGGGTGAGATGTAAGGAGGGGCAGAGGGGTGTATAGTGAGAGATTAGGATGAGATGTAAATTGGGACAGAGGAGGGTATAGTGAGAGATTAGGGTGAGATGTAAGGAGGGGCAGAGGGGTGTATAGTGAGAGATTAGGATGAGATGTAAATTGGGGCAGAGGAGGGTATAGTGAGAGATTAGGGTGAGATGTAAGGAGGGGCAGAGGGGTGTATAGTGAGAGATTAGGATGAGATGTAAATTGGGGCTGAGGAGGGTATAGCCTTAACAGTGAGGAGAATTTTGTAAGTAATACGGGATTTGATAGGAAGCCAGGAGAGGGATTTCAGCAGGAGGGACACTAGACAGATATAGGAGAGAGTAAAGTGATTCTAGCAGTAGCGTTTAGGATAGATTGTAGGGGAGACAGGTGAGAGGCAGGAAGGCCGGAAAGCAGAAGGTTACAATAGTTAAGACAGGAGAGAATGAGGACCTGCGTTAGAGTTTTAGCAGTAGCGCGACAGAGGAAAGGGCGTATCTTTGCAATGTTTCATACGCAAAATGTTATTGTATGATTGTGCTGTATCTTGAATTACTTGTATGCTTTTATTGCAAAGTACATTAAACAAAGTACGCCTATATTTAACAATGATGGTGTCTTAACTATTATTTACGTGAATATTAAAGCTTCACATGACACAATGACTGAACTGTTTTGTTTAACTATATACAGGCAGTCCTCGTTATCCGACGTTCCGAGTATCGACGAACGCGTTATCCGACGCCGCACAATGCAGTCCCCAGACGCATTGCCCGACACCGAATTCGCGTATACGACGGTCACCGCCTTCGATTAATATTGGACCCGTTTTCCGATGGCCCGTTAACCGATTGCGGTTTGCGGGACGCATTCCATTGGATAACCGAGGACCCACTGTACGGACAACTTTATTAATGGCATGTAGAGCAAGTTGAAAACGATGTAATTCTTAGCTGTTTGTGACCAGTGCAAGAAACTTGTGTATCAATTTATTACGCATGTCTTAGTGTAGGTTTATGCCAGCTCAGATCTGGCAGATTTAGTTTTGCTTATGAAAAAGAAAGATGACACCAAGACGCAGATGTTACCACATTTGATTTCCATGTGTATCGCTTCATGTAACTTGTTCCTTATACCAGGGGTGCTCATCTCCAGTCCTCAAGCCCCCCTCCCCTCCCAACAGGTCAGGTTTTCTGGATATTCCAGCTTCAGCACAGGTGGCTCAATCAGAGGCTCAGGCAAAGACTGATTGAACTGTCTGCCGAAGCCAAGACTGATTGAGCCACCTGTGCTGATGCTGGGATATCCTGAAAACCTGACCTGTTGGGGGAGTTGAGCCTCCCTGGCCTATACCATCCGCATACTGCTTCCTGGAGCAAGGCAAGATGTAGATACATTGATACATGCCTACATGTAATGCAGGCCATCTTTAATGTAGCAATTTTTTAAGTGGCAGGCCGAATGGAGTTTAACAGGAAATTCAACAGGAGTGGAACAAGTGGACAACACAACACTTACTGGCCCTGAATCCTGGATTTGAGCTTCGCTGGAAAGGAGGACTGTAACAGGGACTTATCACTGTTTGAGAGAAACTGCCTCTAAATCCAGCAGTGTACTGGTTAATGGCACACTGGCAATCAACCAGACTCCACCTGGCTGATTAGGGCTCTTAGAAAAAGCCTGATGTGAGAAACAGGAGAGAGATTCCTTAGCTCACATTTGGGCTGACATAAGGAAAAAGAGAACTGCAGAGATTTCCTTAGCCCCACAACTGGGCTGACCTGAGGAAAATCGAATGTCTTGATGCATGCAAAAGGACTGTATGCTGACAGCAAGACAAGGGGACAAGACCTCTATACCTGGACACAGAGTGCCATAGCACACAGGAATGCTGATCCAGGTGAACAGAGAGGCATTCCCCTACAGCAACAACAACAGAAACAAATAAGAGTCAAAAAGGAGTGCTACTGAGCGTGGCGGATGCATAAAACAAAGAACAAAAAAGCCCAATGCCACTTCCAATATGCCAAAAATACACAGTAAAATACTTATATATTCTCTTGAAAAAGGATCATTTAGTTTAACCCTTTGTCCAAAGTGTCGTAAGCCTGTGAGCCACATCAAGGCAGACGCTGCTCACAGGCTAACACTACCAGATAAAATACTAATATACCTATACAAAGATTAAACTAAATGACCCTTTTTCAAGAGAATATAGAAGTATTTTACTGTGTAATTTTGTCATATTGGAAGTGGCATTGGGCTTTTTTGTTCTTTGTTTTATGCATCCGCCACGCTCAGTAGCACTCCTTTTTGACACTTATATACATATATATTTTTGTGGGGGCTCAGGGGTTCCCAAAATTAGCTTCTTGGGGTTCTGTGTGTTGTTTAACGTATTGTCAGCTGGTCTCAGCTGTTGGAGGTTAGTGGCCCCTCCCTCCCAGGTTTCAAGCTCACCCCTCCCCACTGCCCTAGTCAGCAGGTCTCTTTCATTTTACTGGATATGGATCCAATGTTGGTCCTTCTCCCTCCTAATAGAGGTAAATGAGAATTTTATTCCTAGTATAGATGTATTAGTATTTTATCTGGTAGTATTAGGACCTGTGAGCAGGCTCTGTCTTGATGTGGCTCACAGGCTTAAAACGCGTTGGCCAAAGGGTTAAACTAAATGGCACATTTTCAAGAGAATATATAAGTATTTTACTGTGTATTTTTGTCATATTGGACGAAGTCGCCGCAGTGTGACGAAACGCGTAGAGCTGTGACGTCATCGCGTTTGTGTTGGTGTATTTGGAGTCCCTGGCTTCTCTGCGCTCCGGCTGGCGGTAATTTCAAGTGTTAGCAACCATTGTATGAGGGATCAAAGGACGTGCAGGCATTGGATGCCTTTATATCTTGCTGCCAATTCGGGATAGGAGTTCATGGTCAACCTGGGCTGTTTACATCCACTCTGCAAACCTGGGAATCACCCTACCACCGCAGATGACCACAATAGAGATTTCTCTCCCACGAATGGTTCTGTTTAAAATCCTGTAAGTGCACATTCTTATGGGTTGCTGATTTTTTAAATAAATGTACCTTATTTTTTACTCAGTTACGTGCTATGGAGCTTGCGCTTTTGTTTGTTTTTTGTTCATAGATTCCAAAAGTGGTTGGCTATACCACTCCCCTTAAAGCTGCAAAGACGCTCCCTGGATCTTCTATTGGGACTATATTTCTCTCTGGATTTTTTGTTTGATTGGAACATTAAATTTGGATTTTCCTTTTTTTTTCACTATCACATTATGGTTTGTAGATATTATTAGGTTAAATTGTGATCATTTTAATTTATTTTAATATTTTAAATATGTTATTATAATTTATCATTTATTAGGGTTATTTTACATCCTCTTTAGCGCTACTTAATTTTTGTGTTGTCTTTGATATATATGTGTGTGTGTGTGTGTGTGTGTGTGTGTTTAGGATGGTTACCAGCTTAGCTACCCACCCAGTTAGAAAGGGCCGGAGTAAAGGTTTAGTTATTCGCCAAAGTGGAGTAGGCCTTTATTTTGTTTGTTGTTGTATGTTTTGCCTTGTTAAAGGAACAGGCGCAATAAAGCCGGGATTTAATTTCACCCTGATCGGTCTCCATTAAATGTACTTCTGCACACATCTCTTACATATGGTGTCAGAAGTTGGGATGAGAGATGGCCCATGAAGTTCAAAGGGGCCCCAGAAACATCCTGTGATTTTTTTTTTTGTGCTTTTACCTGCGTACAGTTCCTGCAAACTGTCTGAACAACAAAATAAAGAATCATGTGCAGCACTGACCAGAATTAAAGAGATACATATCCAGACATGAAAACTACACTGCACTGAAAGAAAGCCACAAGACCACAGTTCGACTGGGAGGACTGTGACAGAAGGTGACCCACACAAGGGACTGATGCTGTGACCACAGTCTACCCCACCACTTGTGGGGGAAAAACCATGGGATTTTAAAATGGCCGCCGAGCTGAAGTCAAATACAGACTCTGCAAGTATGGGGAAGAAAATGTGTTCCTGGTGTAAATAACCCAGCCACACGGAGCAATGTCCCTTCAGGCCTTATTCAGATGATGAGGATGATCCCTATGTGGCCCCAGAAAAAGGGCTGCAACCAGTGGAATATTTATTTCAACGTGCCAAGGAACAGCAGCAGCAAGCAATGTGCTGTGGTCACAAGGAAGATGCAGAAGTTTTACTTGGCAAGGGCACATCCAGTATCACAGATGAGAAATAATGTGTGCACAGTACTGCTGATGTTTTAGAACCTACCAAAATAAAGAAAAAGAAAAAGTCTACAGAGACGCCTGTGAGAGCTATAAACTCTGCAAGCAAAGTTTGCCCACCTGTAGGACTACCAGCTGGGGTTCCAGCGAATGCAGTGAAAAATAGCGCTTCCCTAGGTCAGGAAGAAAAATATACCTGATAGCCCCAAAATGGAGGACAAGATGTGGCGTTCCTGTAATTAACACAGGTCTCTATGACCCCGAATATTCCTGCCAGCTAACGACACTGCAAGAAAAGCCTGGTGGATACAGTGAAGCTGCTGAAGTTTCAAATAAAGACGGAGACCCCAGTATCCCTGATGGGACAGAGTCGTCCAAAACAAAAAGGCAGAAAAAGATCAGTGGTGCTTCACTTGCCGTGGAAGGAACAGACAGGTCCACAGATCCCGCGGAGAAAAAGGGAGTCCGAGATGACCTGCAGCCTAGAGAAAATGGAGGATTCGTCACTCGGATGACAGAATATCTAGAGGGCTCAAGGCAGAATTCGTGTAACCCAAAGAAGTGTTTTTCAAGTACCAACAGTGAGGAACCCTCAACCGACCATACCAGGGAAGCGGAGCCGGAACCAGTGAGTGACGATCCCTTGACCAGCCCTGAAATGCACTGCAACCTGCCAGGCATTACTATGATCTGCTCTGTAAATGATTGAAACAGGAGATGGAAGCTAATTCCATCCTACAGAGTGATCTGTTCTCAATCGCACATCGCTTACATAGTGACTTAGAGAACCGGATGACTGAAGACAACAAACTTTGCTATTACCGCCATGGATGAAAAGTAGAGCCAATCTGATAGAATGATTGCTAATCTGAAACAGAAGTATGAGGAGGCACTGAAAGAGATTAGTCTCAGCAAGAGGTTCGTAATTGACATAGAGAGGTGGAAGTCTCTCAGAATGAGGTTCATACTCTCCGCATAGAACTGAATGCCTCACACCAGGAGGTCAACAATGTATGGACAGAGGTGGACATGTCGCAGAATGTGGTTCATACTCTCCGCGTAGCACTGGATGCCTCACACCAAGAGATCAGCAGTTGCCACACAGAACTGGAAGTCTCTAAAAAGGAACTTCACAGTCTCACAGAGGAGCTGGACACCTCTCAAAAAGCTATCTACAGTCTTAGTATGGATCTTAAAGTCTCTAAGGCCAGGTCCCCGCTGGCTACTGCAACGCCCGCTGTAGCGGACGCTGCAGGGACAAGAGCCGCACCACAATGGGGCCGGGCCCGCCTCAAGGGGTGGCCGCCATGCTGCACCGACAGAAACTCCTGCTCTCCAAAAAATTGAGATCAGGAGTCGCGACGGAGCGCTTGGCCACACACCCCGGCGGTTCAGCCAATGAGGGCGAACCTGCCGGGTGACGTCACGCCCCCGTCACTCCCCACCCTGTCTTTCCCCCTGCAGCTCACTGCAGACCGGGGAATTTGGCTGCATGCGACGCAAGCCTCGCAGGCGCGTGTACTGCGCAGGCAGCGGGGCCGCACAGCCTTAGAAGCAGCTTCACACCATCTACCTGGAGATAGAAGTCTCACGCTAGGAGACTGGGAGTCTCAAATCAGAAGTGTGTAAATGGAAGGAGGACTACAAGGAGGCCCTGAATATTATAGTGACTAAAAAGAGAAAATACAATGCTGAAAGTAGAAAATTCTGATTTGACTTATTTGACAGGCCACGTCAATGAAAAGAATGAAAAGCTTCATGAGCTAGAAAAAAATGATGAAACTCTTTGAATATGAAAAATTAGAAGCATTGGAGCAATGCATACAAGCAGAGCACCTACTGCAGAACCAACTGCAAGGTCTGCGTACGCACCTACAGATTGCCGAAGAGAAGCAGCGATGTCTGCAGGAAGAAAATCTGCAGGCTGCTAATGAAGTACAAGTGCTGCAGGAACGTCTGATTACCCAGTGTGCCCACGCAAAGCAGCATGGGAAACTGAAGAATACCCTGATCATCAACAAAGCATCGCTGGAGGCCAAGCTTAGAGGCCAGGTTACTCGGTGAAAGAGGGAGCACAAGAAGGTCCAGAAACTGAGGCAAGCAGCTGCGACCTGAGCGAAAAAATCCACAGAACTCCAAAATATAATGAAGAATGTGTTGATGCACACTCAGAGCAAGCTCAAAAACCAGGATTCTCTCGCTGATGAGCTAAACTTCTTAAAAAGGGAGAAAAGCAGCAGAGTAATTTAGAAGTACTACAAAGCTCTTGTCCAAGCAAGTTTGGAAAGAGAAATATATCTGCGCAAACGCTCTGCAGCGCTCACCATACAGACTGCCTACAGAGGCATGAAAACTCGTCGGCTAAATAGCTAGAATAAAGCAGCCTGCCTTCTCCATTCCATATGGGGAATGCAACGTCAAAGAAAGAATTATGAACATTTGAAGCAGTATGTAATCTTACTCCAGTCAAATGTTAGGAAGTGTCTGCAGCAAAGACACTACAAAAAATGAAGGAAGCTGCTGGTGTGATTCAATTCAGATATAGGTTCTACATCACAACCAAGCAAGCTGTGCATTGCTAGAAACGCACCCAATGCCATCTCCGTACTATGATCGGCTTTCCACACAAATCAGGGAAGAAGAACCGAATTATGACAGACGCGCAATACCAATACAGTCATGCTACTGTGTGTGGCCACAGGGCCCAAGCCATATTCATCACAATGAAGATAGCCGGTAGAAAGATACAGTCTTTGGCTAGATTGAGGCAGAACTGTTTCGGTGTTCACACCGCTACACATACAGCACTAGGTAACTACCAAACTGAGACTCAATCTCATGGGACTCAATCAGTACAAATAAAAACTTCACCCAAATTGAACCACCTGTGAATATGGCTACAGAACCCGATGCAAGTGGTCACCCTAAACTCGGGGAAGAAAGGATCGCCCGACGCAGGGGAAAATATGTGACCAAACGGTCAGAAGAAAGACTGTGGGTGGGAAAAGTCCTCCTCGAGCGACTGAAGAGTGCTGAGCTCAAGCACCTTCTTGAGGAGACATTACTGACCTTTAGAAAGGGCTCCAATCCCAGCAGGACTGAGGGTTCTCATTCTCCATCTACTCTCATTTGAGCCGCAGGGATATATCTAGTGAGAGTGGAAGGATGGGCTTTGGCCGTGGTAAGCCCGAGCTTCCCACAAACAGGGGAGGTATGTAACAGGGACTTATCACTGTTTTAGAGAAACTGCCTCTAAATCCAGCAGTGTGCTATTTAATTGCACTGTCAATCAACCAGACTCCACCTGGCTGATTAGGACTCTTAGAAAAATCCTGATGTGAGAAACAGGAGGGAGATTCCTTAGCTCACATTTGCAGCGCTATACAAGAACAAGCAATTATTATTAAAGCTACAGTCCAAGCTGCTGTTTTTATTTATTTTTTTCCCTGTAATGTGTGCATCAATACAATCCACACAATGATAAGTAATTAGCTAAGTTGCCGATTGATCCATTCTCCTCTGATCGATTGGCGAAGATTCTGCTCAGGGGTTCACTAAATGGCTGTTAGCAGAAAAAGACCAAAGATGCAAAGTTATGTGGGGAAGATCATGTGACCAGGCAGTCACTAGATACAATTGGTGCGCTGCTAGAGAGAGGGCTCAAAAAGGTGTGTGCCAGAGCCTGTTTCAGAAGAGGAAGTGGATGTGACTTTGTAAATGGTTGCTATAGAAACAAGAAAATGCTTGTTACATTATAATACATAAAAAATGTAATTCAGAGTTGTTTTTTTTTTTTTTTAATGCTACACGTATTTTCTCATAGTACAGAACTGATTTATTAAAAAAAAAAAAAAAAAGACGTACGATATTGCTTGGTCTGCAGCTTTAAGGAATTGATTAAAACCATATGCTCATAACATAACAGATCTCAAATCAGAATTCATATCGATAATGTTATATGATAGAAGAGATGCAATAAAAGATCTAGAGAAAGGAGTTCAAAAGTTCTATGATAAATGGGAGAACTATTTGGAACTTCTTTCGACAACGCAAAAAACCCCAATTAATAAAGGTGTTTGAGGGATCAAGGTGGTCTCTGTTAAAGCAGATGATAAAGTAGAAGGGGTGTATATACAAGCAATGACATAAGCATATACAAGCAATAAATAAGGGTGCTCCACCAGTCATGAAGGGGTTAAAAAGGGAATTTTAGGTACATTAGTCACAATATGTATTATAATAGATAATGTTATGGTTACTGACAGCAATATGAACACTGCTGTGTCTGTACGTGTACTGTATGATGTAATTTTGTATAATTTAACATATCATTTAATGTTTGGTTAAACATTAGTTAGATATGGAGATATACATATACTTGTTGTTGTATCTGCTTATATGCAAACAGTATATGATGTAACATTTTCGTTATGAAAAATACAGAAAAAATAGTGTACACAAAAACAAAAAGTTTCAGATCATTTTTCAAGTAATGTGCTAATTCACGATACGTTGCTCTGGAGATTTAAAAATGAACACTTTTATCAATTTAATAATGCAGATATTTGCACATGTTGCCAAATATCACCATAATTTGTCAATAATATTCACCGACCATTTTTGCTAAATATTTTATATTTGCAAATGTCCAGAGTTTGTCAAACTCATGAACGTGTGCAAAGGTTTCGCCCATCGGTTTTAATGTGACATTCTGAAATGTTGTAACTTGACACCGTCCCAATAATAACATTGAGTTGAAAGCAGACAGAGCAGAAGAAACTATATTGTGCAATGGGAAGGGATCTATACTTGGGTCGATACTTGGTACAAGCAGGGGTAGATTTCGCACAAGGCCGAGTATCCTAGAGTGGTTGTGGGGCGACAATTTTTTTTGTGAGGAAATGTGTATGTGAGAGTCTTTCCGGAGCAGGTCTCCTCCTGTAGCGTCATGGCGACATCACGTCATATGATGCAGCGACGGCACACAACGCATTGTCATGACAACGTGGCGTCACATGCCACCGTGTTACCATGACAACGTGGCGTCTCATGCCGACGTCACTATGCTAGGGAGGAGGGCTGCCGCCAAGCGTACGGGGGGCAAAAACATAAGTCCACCACTGGGTACAAGGGATATTATGGAAAGAAGGGCTTGGGAGCCTGGTTCAGTGTCTCACACATAAATCCTGATGAAGACATGTGTTGAAACGTTGGTCTCTTCACATATGTAAACAGTAAATACTAAGATTTTGCTAGTATATTTTTGGAGTGCCTGGATATTCATCTTCATCTATTCATCCTACAAGATAATGACAAGGCTGCTTGCTTTCTCTGGAGCATTCAGTAACCTCTCGCTATAGCGTTGTTTTTTGGGTGTGCATGATATGTCTTCCTTTCGCTTTGTCGCACATAGCATCCCCAGGAAACTTGTTTTGGGATATTCACTGTTGGTATTATCCTTTTTAGGTGTATATGTATAATTTTATTTATACAGTATAACGCCACAGTTTACACAGCGCTTCACAAAATTGCAATGCAAGGTAAATAAAGTACACACAACAAGGATAATCGTGACAGGTAAGTACAACATAAGGCAAAGGGAGACCCATCCCTGTATACCTTTCCTTTCTAAAAAGATGTCCACCTTTTTTTAAAGATATCTATTGTATCTGCCATCACAGTGTCCATGGGTAATGAATTTCACATTGTAACTACCCTTACTGTAAAGAACCCTTTCCTTTGTTGCTGGTGAAATCTCCTTTCCTCCAACCTTAAGGGATGACCCCGAGTCCTTTGTGCTGCCCTTGGGATGAATAGTTCTTTTGAAAGCTCTTTGTATTGTCCCTCAACATATTTGTATATAGTTATCATATCCCCTCTTAGACGCCTCTTTTCTAATGTAAATAAATCTAATTTAGCTAGCCTCTCCTCATAAATCAGATTATTCATCCCCTTTATTAATTTGGTGGTTCTTCTCTGCACTCTCTCCAGTTCCATAATATTTTTTTATGAAGTGGTGCCCCAAATTGTACTCCATATTCAAGGTGTGGTCTTACTAATGCATTATTATGTTTACTTCCCTAAGATCTTGTTTGCCTTTGCAGCTACTGCATGACTTTGGGCACTTTTGCTAAGCCTGCTGCCTATAAACACTCCTAAATCCTTCTACATCAAGGATTCACCTAATTGTTCCCAATTTAATTTGTAAGTCGCCTGTTTATTCTTGTTTCCCAAATGGATAACCTTACATTCATTTGCCATTTACCTGCCCAAGTTTCCAGTCTATCCAAGTCCTTCTGGGGAGAAATTGCATCCTGCTCTGATTCTACCACCTTACACAATTTAGTGTCATCAGCAAAGATGGAGACTTTGCTCTCTACGCCAACCTCAAGATCATTAATAAACAAGTTAAAAAGCAGGGGTCCCAGTACCGATCCCTAAGGAACTCCACTTACAACTTTAGGCCAACCTGAAAAAGTTCAATTTATTATAACTCTCTGTTGTCTATCCTTCAACTAGTTTTCTATCCAGGTGCAAATATGTTTACCCAGACCAATTTGCTTTATTTTGTACACTAATCTTGTGTGGAACCGTATCAAAAGCTTTTACAAATTCTAAGTAGACCACATAAACTGCATTACCCTGGTCTAAATTCCTACTTACCACCTCAAAGAAACGAATAAGGTTAGTTTGGCAGGACCTATCCTTCATAAATCAATGCTGACTATTACTAATAATGTTATCTATTCGGTATTCCTGAATATTATCCTGTATTAAACCTTCAAGTAGTTTGCCCACTATTGAAGTCAGGCTTACAGGTCTGTAATTCCCCGGTTGTGATCTAGCTTCCTTTTTTTTAAAAAGGCACCACATCTGCTTTATGCCAATCTTGTGGTACTGAGCCTCCGGAAATGGAGTCCTTGAATATTAAATGTAATGGTGTGGCTATTACTGAACTTTTCTCCTTAAGTATTCTTGGATAGTCCATCTGGGCCAGGTGCCTTATTTACTTAAATTTTATCAAGTCGCCTATGAACTTCTTCCTCAGTTAACCAATCGTTTGTTAATATAGAGGTTGTGGCTTCCTTCTGTGGCACTATTTTTTCAATCGATTCCTCCCTGGTACATACAGAGGCAAATAATTTGTTTAATGCCTCTGCTTTTTCCTTATCTCCAATAATTTGCCTGCCCATCTCACTTTGAAAGGATCCTATATTCTCTTTTCTAACCTTTTTGTTATTCATGTACTTAAAGTCTCACTCCTTTTTTCTGAGTCTTGCTAATTTGGAATTCGTCTTTCGGATTTTTTTGCACCAGCGTTTATTGACTTTAGTGAAATGTCACTGATCGAAACCTGTAGTTTTCCATTAAAATTACATTTTTGGGGGTCCAGAACTCCAAATCGCACTGTTTTTGGTCCTGGAAGGTTGACATCCCAAGGTCAATGTTATTTATATGATTACCATGTGTATTGCTACTGTGAAGCGCTATGTACATTAATGGCGCTATATAAATAAAGACATACAATACAATACAAGGTCAGTGGCATCAACATGAGCCGTTCAGATGGTGTTCGCACACTGCATTATTGCCAGTATTTCACAATAGGTGGGTGACAAACAGGAGGTAGCTGGGAAATGCAGTGATTAAGCATGGATGGGTTCTCCATGCTGCTCTAGTCTTTGTTTGCACAGTGATTATGCAGAAGAGGAGGGTGGGGGAGGGGAGCCATGCAGCTGGCCTCACTTTTCACAAAGGAATGCAGGAAGCAGGGAGCAGCCTAGAAGTGGCTGGGTGAGCGACCAGAAGGTTGCAGCACGCCTGTAACGTGGTATTTGCCACGGTTCCTCAGCTTTAATCTGTATGTACTACTACCACTTAACAATATTTGTGTCACTACTTTTCAGATACCCACAACTGGAGCAATCTATTCAATACAATACTATGGGGCTTATTTTGTAAGGCGCAGGAAAAGCCCTATTACATTCAACGAGTGTATAGCTCTTAAGCCACCACAAGGGCGACCTTAATTAGTACGTAAAACATCACAGTTTTTTTGGGGGGGGGAAATAAATAGAATTTGTTTTCGTTTTTAGAAAGTTTCAATGTGAAACATTTACTTATTTGCATTCGTTAAAAAAAATATATATTTTAATAGGTCTTATAAAATGTATTCTTATCAGGTACTTAGCGTGCTGCATTTTTAGCTGCTTGTCTAATGATGGTATGTATAATTATAATTGATATAGATTTATGTGCATGTATTTATATCTCCTGTTTAGCATATATAAATGTTTGTATATAGTGTATATATATATGTCAGACGAACAGGAAAAGGCAACCATTATTTTAAAAGCTTATCCAAATAATTAAAAAAAAAGGTCAAATACACCCTGAACTGTACAGGATTAAAAAACAATCAACGTTAACGTGGCAGGAAGCGAACGGCTCGTTGAAAAGTCACATCGCTGACGGTACAAACGTAAGAAATTATTTTAAACCGTGCTAGTATTGCACTGAGGATCTAAGGCAGGGCCACCTTAAAAGCTCTCAGTGAATAATGCTGGGAGCACCATAATGGCTTATAATGAGTGCAGCTGGGGAACATATTCTCAGCTCAGATTACAGGCACATCTGCTGCCTCCTCCCCCACTGCCTGCCTGTACCTGCATCACACAATGTACTAGAGCAAAGAAGAGTGGTATGATACCTTGCATTTTACCTACAGATGTATCGGGCATTAATACACCCGGTAACGCCCTCCAAAAAAAACCGTGTACGTTATCTCCCGAACCCTGGCGACGCTGTTAAAGAAACGCGCATGGCGTTCACGGGAGCGGTAACTTCTGCTACGTGTATAGTTGATAAATTACAAGTTTTCGAACCAGACGGGGTTTTTTTTTTCCCCTTCAGTTACCATTAAATTGGAGAAGTGAGACCTCTGATATTAATGTCTCATTGTAAAGAGGAAGGGACTTTTATGTAGAGTGAGATCATTTGCATACAGTGGAGGGTTGATTTAAAAGGGTTTTTGTTTTTTTTGAGATTGCGATTATGAGCCAGAAATGGATGCATGGGTGACATTTTCCACGACGTATTACTGTTATTTTGATATCGAGAAGGGACCTCCCCCGAAGTCACTATTATCTAATACTCCAGAACTGATTTATTTGAAATAAACCATATGTACGATTTCACTTTTTGCTGCTTTAAAGATACATTGGAATAAAGTCTAAAAACAGTAAGGAAACAAATGAAAATAAGCTTGGTTATAGGTTTTAACCCTTTGCCTGTGGCCCACGGCCCCCCTCGGACTCTTTCTGGTTAAGTGATCACTCCGGACATCGATAGAAGCGTCCAACCCTTCCGTGCAGATTTCTCAAGGCGCTCTACCCCTAGAGAACATGATTAGTGCCATGACATAGAGGGGATGTCAAAATGGACACTGTATGTCCAAGGCCCTAAAGGGGGTAAAAAGGTTATCACATCGGGCTCACTTTCACCACAAGTAAAACAAGGGAGAATGAGCGGCTTAGTGAGTAAAGACACTGACTGGCACTGAGTTTGGAGCAGGGGAGCCTAGTTCAATTCCCGGTGTCGGCTCCTTGTGACCTTGGGCAAGTCACTTTATCTCCCTGTGCCTCAGGCACCAAAACATAGATTGTAAGCTCCACAGGGCAGGGACTGTGTCTGCAAAAATGTCTCTGTAAAGCGCTACGTAAAACTAGCAGCACTATACAGGAACAAACAATTATTATTAATTTTTACAGAAACTGCACCTACAAAATCAACAATTCACATTGATTGATTAACAAGTGTATTTTTTTCCTCCTGAGATACAGAGCTCTGAAAAAAAGGTTAGGTCGTAAAAAGGCTGCTAAGGGATTGCTGAAGTAGAAGAGATATTTTAAGAGGCGGAGTCCCTGTCATATTAAGAACATAGCTTATGCATTTCTGGTTGACCGCCAGAAACGTGCAAGTTGTGATACCAGATAATTAGTACGTGTCGTCACACCCCTACTCGCCTATTAATGCTCAGCCCAAGGTTGTCTCATCTTTGCACCTTTTACATCTACAGCTCTCTACCATCTTAACCCTCCCTCACTAATCGTTCCTACCTGCGGAACTCTCTTCCACTCAACATTCGTCGTGCACCTTCAGTGCCGAGCCGGAAATTCACTGCTTAAAAGGAGCAGCTCATAAAAGAGTTGACATTGTTACACTTCTCTGTAAGCCTCCCGACACACAGCACCACTTCGATTGTAAGCTCTTTGAGACAGGCTATCCCTTTGCCTTATGTTCTAATTTAGTGCGTTTGTAGTTTATTACCTTGCATTGTAATTTTGTGGAGCGCTGCGTACACTGCTGACTTTACATAAATAACATTATACATACATAGTATATTTAACAATTTGACAAGGCTATTATTATTAGTATATTTGATTCCTCAGACGACAGAGAAGCCCAATGCTACATCCAACATGACTGAAATACACCGTAAAATACTTATATATTCTCTTGAAAAAGGGTAATTTAGTTTAACCCTTTGGCCAAAGCGTTGTAAACTTGCGAGCCACGACAAGGCAGACACCACCAGATTAAATACTAATATACCTCTATTAGGATTAAAATTCTCATTTACCTCTATTAGGAGAGAGAAAGACCACATTGGATCTATATCCAGCAGAATGAAAGGACCTACTAACTTGGGACTTTTGGCCAAAGGGTTAAACTAAATGACC
The DNA here is from genome assembly GCF_040206685.1 of Ascaphus truei. Taxonomy (NCBI): domain Eukaryota; kingdom Metazoa; phylum Chordata; class Amphibia; order Anura; family Ascaphidae; genus Ascaphus; species Ascaphus truei. The sequence goes on from NC_134499.1 coordinate 12,319,938, forward strand.
CTTTTTCAAGAGAATATATAAGTATTTTACTGTGTATTTCTGTCATGTTGGATGTAGCATTGGGCTTCTCTGTCGTCTGTTGTATACATATGTCACGCTCAATAGCACTCCATTTTGACACTTAAATACATACATATATTTTGTGGGGGCTCAGGGGTTCCCAAAAAGAGCTTGCTGGGGTTTTGTGTTCTGTTAACCTATATTTGATTCCTTTAAGACTTAATATTTTCCATGGTGACCATATGCTTTTGGTAGATTATTATATTATTTACCTAATCCATTTTGTCGTAACACTTTGTAGAACCTTAAATGTACAGGCCTCCTCCACTTTCCTTTATTCTTCTGGGAAAGTACATTTTAATGTGTGGTGGATACCTACCCCAGCTTCACATTGCTATGCCAGTACACTGATGAGAACCAAAAGGTTGAAACAGCTGTCTGTGAGTAGGTTTTACTGGCTTTGCACTTCTGTAACCCAGGCTGTGCTGAAAAGCTGTGTAATGTGGCAGGTATACATTTATAGGGATCTATGGTAAAATGCATAAGAAGAGAAAGGTGACACACTGTGCTCATTTGCCATTACCCAGAATCCCTGGCTGCAGTGGAAGCACTGTATGCTAAGCGATAATGCTGAAAAGTAGGTTTGCAGACCAGTCAGATGTGTGAATGTGCTCACGAGATATTTTTATTTGCTGAAAAGTAAATAAAATGTTACCGTTTAGTTAAACCTCTAAATGTGGAAGACACAAGTTATCCAATAATCCCGATCCTATACTCCAGCGGGACATCACTTCCCACAGCCAGATCATTCCATAAATTATTTAAAAATCCAAATCCATAACAGAATGTGCTAATGCACCCAGAACGGAAAACATTTGAACTCAATATAATAATGCTCCTTGACACCCAAAACAAGGGGATTTAAAACTGATTTGGTGTTTTTACACACTATCAAGATTGTTTGTAATGTTTCTCCATACCTCTCTGCTAATTGTACACAGTAATCCCTCCCCCCTCCCTCCGATCCACCCCCCTCCCGCTTGCACACTCGCTCCCACTCACACTGCTGGGGGGTAGTTGGTCCTTCATGCTCTCCACATTTCTTACTATCCCTTTTATCTATGTATTGCCCTATCTGTTTATTAACGATCCCCTCTGGCCATCTCTTCTCTACCTTATCTGCCTCTCGATTGTTATCTTGGATTTTACATCTGGGTTAAACCTATGGAATCTTTTGTCAATCAAAATTGCTGACCCAAGGAAGAGAGAGAACTCCCGAAAGCTTGTCTTATAATATCAATTGTTAGTCCAAATAAAATAGGGTATCACCTAATGCTCAAGTACTAATACTAAAGTATCGCAACTGTACTAGCACGGCTACTGTACTTCTATTTAATCCGATAATCTAGAAAAGTCAGAGACATTAACCGTTACAGTGGCCTAATGATGTACTGGGTACAGCACGAAAACTAGCATGCAACAGAAACCCTTATAATGTACCAGCTATGTCAAAGGCACGTGCTCGTTTTCATGGGGGTGGTTGGGCTAAACTATCAGATAATGCGCCCACCCCGTTTGAAATAGATTGTAAGCTCTTCGGAACAGGGACCCCCTTTCCTAATGTTTCTCTCATGCCTGAAGTGGTTATTCCCATTACGTGTTATATTATTATGTCGCGTGTGTTACTGCTGTGAGGCGCGATGTGCATGGATGGCGCTATATAAATAAAGCTATACATACATGCAGATAGCTGCTTCCGCTTCCATTTCCAGCATATTATTTAAGGATGAGCGGTTTGGGATTCCTCTAAGCACCCCCAAACTTTTCTGGTTCAGATGAAGCTAAATCGCCTCACATATCTCACAGCCTGAGACTAATCTAAACAAAACCTTGTTTTACCGCTGACAGAGGGGGAGACCAGGACAAGTGTCCTAGGTCCCACGATAGAGGTGGTTTAAGCCAGCCGATCCCGGATGTTGTCAGCTGACCAGAAGTCGGGCACAACTTCAGTGATCATCTGAGCCCCTTCCTCTGCTGGACCCATGCTTAATGGTGTGCTACCCTCCAATGTACAGGTGGGACAGGCCGCCAACACCCCAGCAGAGGGATACCATTATCTGACTCTCACCTATCACTCTCTAATATTATGTTATCTTTTCTCTATATTGGCAGGGAGATGCCACCATCTGACCTATCTGCTAGTATACTAGTCAATCAGTGTCACGGGAGACCAGGACTAATACCAGGGATCAACTCGCCAGACAGAAACACAACGTTTATAAAAGGAATTTATTGGAAAGAGAAATATCCACGACTACATATAAACAGACAACACATACCCAACCGGGGAAAACTGGGGATACCCTGCAGATCTAGTTGCAGGGACCTCCTTGCAGAGATTTCCCCTGTCTTTCTTCCCTGCAAAGTCCTCTGGAACAGGACATGGGCCTGGCACGAGCACTGGAGTAGACACAGCAGGTGGAATCCCCACTGGTACATCAAACTGGAGCTGCAGCTAAAAGCCCAAGCTAACCGCTACTGCAACTCCTTCAGCTTACTTCAGTCTCCCTCCCCATCTTTTTATACACTAACCCATAACATGGCAACATTCAGGGCCAGGTGCTGTAAACGTGCCCAGCCCCTGATTGGTGGGTTGAAATTAAACATAACATTAGTAAATTCTACAGGGAAAGTCACATACAGCTTTTGCAACATTTCTCCTGCAACCAAAATTAACCCCTGGTTCCTGAAGTGCTGGAACCAGGCTAAGAAATAGTACATAGATATACATACACATAACATAATACAGGTGTATTACTGACAGGTAGGGGTAATGCAGGGCTTGACCTTTATTAAACGCAGTCACATTTACCCCTATCAGTATCAGGTCAACACCATTAGGTTACCTCAGTTGGGTATTTAGCTTCGTATAGAGATACCACCATCTGACCTGTCTTTACTCGCTACTAGTTTTACCAGTTAAATTAATAGTATTAACCCAACTAAATTATCTCTTGGTGAACTTGGTGGCATCTCTCTGCCAAACTAGTCGATAAAGATATTTTATATTTCATCACAGTTTGTGCTACACGTACAGATGGAGTACCACATTTACTGATATAAATTTGTGGTGTCCAGCATTGTGTTTACTAGAGTTACTGTTTGTTCACCCAAGGAGATAATAGATATTAAGAAAGATTGCACCCTCTTTCAAGCATACAAACAAGAGTACCACATTTCCTGATAATTTGGGGTGACCTAATTCATCAGCATTGTTTACTAGCGTAACTGTTTACCCAGGGTATATATTAGGCATATCAGCATATCAGCTGCTACAACTGTTTCTACTCCATCTTCTTGTGCCAGTCAACAACAAGTTCTCCATTTTAAAAGTAGTGACATTGGGACATCAGGCGAAATCTGGACAGGCTTTGAGGAAACGGCTTCTGAGGCTCCAAGTATAGGGGAGGGCTATTTTGAAGATAAAAGCAGCCATAACATTTGGGACAGTCTTGATACATACTTGGTCAAAAAAGGACTATGTGGAATTCGCTTTTCAGAGTTATTATGCACCATTTAAGCAGTCCACCATCTAATGTGTACTCTGAAAGAATATTTAGTAATGCCGGCAGCATTACTAGTGAGTAACGCAGGATACTATTGGCCAAAAATGTGGAGAAGTTGCTCTTTGATCAAGATTGCACAAAAGAACAACAATTTTGAGGCCTATTCTAGTAGTTTTGATAAGATCACTGCCATGTCGAATGGTTTGGCATGACCTACCTCAAAGTCTGACATTTGTGTTATCACGGTATTCAGAAAGAGTTATCGCAAGTCAGATAACGTTAGGTAGAAAAATGCTATATCGCTCATGTCTTTTTCAGAGTTATGCCCTGGGATCTGCCTGCAGTCTGTAAGAACTGCACAGAGAGAGCTGTATATCCCTGCACAGAGAGAGCTGTATCTCCCTGCACAGAGAGAGCTGTATCTCCCTGCACAGCTCTTACAGGCAATCGCACAGTTTTTAATTTAAAAAAAAAAATTTATGCCGGTATCTCCACAAAGTTTAAATGTCCCGGTCACGTGATGCAGGAGATTTAAACAAAATAGGGAGATATCGCACCCCATACAGGGAGGGGCCTGTACCTTGGGAACCAGGGGGTCCCCGGGGCTGACATGAATGTGGTTCAGCTCTGGAGACCCCCTGCTTCAATACTGTGTTATCAAAATAAAAACAGCTTCATTACCTTAGCGGTCAGTACCTGGTTTGTTAGGGGTAGAGGGGGTGGCTAAAGGGGGCAGTTGCCCCAGGGTTGGTGGTTAGGCCTACCAGGAAGGTTGTGGGAGGGGCTAACCCCTTCACTACCATCTTGAGAAGCCTAACCACCCACTCTGGGGCAACTACCCCTTTCACCCACCCCCTCTACCCCCAATAAACATTCAAATACAATACAACAAACAATACTATCCAATACACCCATTGATTGCCAGTGTGGTTGCCTATGCCCTCAATGGGAGCAAAGATAACCCAATCACAATTAATCAGCATCCTACTACCCACCAACTCTGAGCCCCAACAACCCCCCCTCCCTCCCCGAATACATACATTACAGTAATGGGCAAAACCCCTATTATCTAGATCTGGATAATAGCGCATTTGGCCATCTAAAAATAAAACATTACACAGCCAGTATATAGTAAATTTAAGTTGTACTTACCCTGTCAGAATGAAGGCCACTTTCGTCCTTATTTTCGTACTCCACATCTTCCGTAGGCAGCAATTTTAAAATGAAAAAACTAACTACTGGCCACTAACCCCTTAATTACCTTAACGTTTATAAACCACTATAGTAATTAAGGGGATAACCCCAATCCACTACCCACCTGGGAGGCTTAACCACCCTCTCCAGGGCAACTACCCCCATCCTCCACTCCCTCTACCCCCATCACCACACATACAAATGGGAAAAAGCACTAGTAGCAAAAAATGGCTAATAGCCCGTTTTCCCATTTGTTTTCAAAATAAAATAAATACACAATAAAATAACATTAGCAGAATAGTGCAAAACATTACACAGTAGCCAAAAAAACAATTGATTGTCACTGTCGTAAACCATTCCCACAATATGGTCATGGAATGCCACAATGGCAATAAATGGTAAACCCAAAAAAAAACACCAAATAAAAAACATGACATTTAAATAAAACAAACATTTGCCAAAAAATGCATTGATTGTCACTGTGCTTATCTATACCCTGAAAAGGTCATAGATGAACAGATTGATAGTCGATGGGTATCCTAAAAAAAATACACAATTTAAATAAAATACATTCAATGAACATTCATCCTCCTCATCCAACAGCTGCACCAACTCTTGCCTCACGACGCAATGATCCTCAGCAGCATGATGCTGTTGCAAGAAGTCCATGACCCTCAGCTGCTTGAAGAGGAGGCCCAGTGAGTAGTTCTTCTTTCTTTTCGAGATGTTTATCCGATGGATTCTTGGGGTCAAATGAAACATGACAGACCTTATATAAGGCCTGTGACGTCACATTTGACTGACAAATGGTACATCCACCAATCCGATTTGGTGGATGTACAATGTGATGGCTTTCATTTTTTTTAAGATGTTACGTCATCTTAATGGGAGAGAAGCCAGCCAATCAGGTAGCACATGTTTCCCTCCCTTTAAGATGACATCACTTCAAAACCCCCAAAAAATGGAAGCCATCACATGGTACATCCACCCACTGGTGATGCCTTTCTTTTTTTGGAGTGATGTGACGTCACAAAAAGGGAGGTAAGGCAGCCAATCAGGTAGCATTAATTATTTTTTTGTGCTGAAGTGACATCATCTTAAAGGGAGGGAAACATGTGATGCCTGATTGGCTGGCTTCCCTCCCTTTAAAATGATGTCACATCATTAAAAAAAAATAGAAACTATCACATGGTACTTCTAACGCTGCTACCCAAATCACTTTACTCTCCTCCTCACTTTTAAAGCTTTACATTCTCCTGCCCCTCCTTACATCTCAGCCCTAATTTCTCGCTATGCACCATCCCGACTCTTGCGTTCCGCTCAAGGATGTCTTCCCTCCACCCCTTTTGTATCTAAAGCCCTCTCCTGCCTTAAACCCTTCTCACTGACTGCCCCACACCTCTGGAATGCCCTTCCCCTCAATACCCGACTAGCCCCCTCTCTATCCACCTTTAAGACCCAACTTAAAGCACACCTGCTTAAGGAAGCATATGAGCAGCTCCATGGCTGATACTTTACACCTCATAAATAAACCGTGGCCCCTTGCAGACACACTTACCAGAACACACTACTGTCTCTGTACGTACTTCCTACCTACCAATTAAATTGTTAGCTCTTCGGAGCAGGGACTTTTCCTAAATGTTACTTTTATGTCTGAAGCACTTCTTCCCATTATGGGTTATTTGTTATTTATGATTGTCACGTCTATTACTGCTGTGAAGTGCTATGTATATTAATGGTGCAATATAAATAAAGACATACATACATACTTCCACCAATCGGATGGGTGGATGTACCATTTTACAGTCAAATCTAACGTCACAGGCCTTATATAAGGTCTGTCACGTCTCATTTGACCCCAAGAAGCCGTCGGCTCAACATCTCCTGGACCTGTTGGAGAAGAAAGAAGAGAAGAAAGAAGAACTCACCAGGGGTTCCTCTTCAAGCAACTGAGGATCATGGACTTCTTTGCATCATGGTACAGTACCTAAGATCATTACGTCGTGGGGAAAGAGTTGGTGCCGCTGTTGGATGAGGAGGGTGAATTTTCATCCTGGCAAAAGTAAGAAACACATTGATTGTATTTTATTTGTGTATTTTTTTAAGGATGCCCATTGTCTGGCAATGTGTTTATCTATGCTCCTTTCAGGGTATAGATCTGCCGGTGCCTGTGCCCGCTATACTCTACACTCGTCGGTGTTAACTCACATGTAAGTGAGAGAACTATTTTTTTTTCTGTGTTACAATACATTTTTCTTATACAAGCTTTGCTTCTTTGTTTATTCTTTTCTTGCATACCAAGGTCCCCCCCCCCCCACCAGGGGAACACTGGACTTTGGACCCATTACCCTGGTCCTACAGACTGAGCACGCTTGTGATAAGTATAGTATATTCCAGTGATCAGACTAGTTGAGCATAGTTCTTTTGTATTTTGTGTATTTTTTTTTTTAGGTTGCCCATTTATTGCCTTCAGGTGGCGAGGTCAGAATGTGCGAGTTGCAGCCACGATGTGAATCTCCGAGCTGCCGGAATAGCTCGATTTCTCAAAAAAATGCGTGCGGGAGCATGACCGATCAGGAAGAAGCAGGTTTCGAGAAGTGCTCAAAACTGTGGATAGCTCACTTATCGAAGCTACTAGCATAGGCCCCTAAAAGAGAACTCCAATTCCAGCAGGGATGAGCTTCTCATTTTAAGTGATGATCATGATATTGCTGATCAGGAAGATGACCATGATTAAAATATCTACAAGGAATAGGCCATCTTCGTTGCTGAAAGGTATATCTTTTTTTTTTTAACAATTGGGTTCTGGTTGGGTTCCAAAACACCTGCACCGGTGCCCACACGTAATATTTATTATTTGATGTCTGTATTAGTTCTGCCTCACTTCCATAAATGTAAAATGTAATTTCCTTAATTCTGCACATTCAAGGGGACTGTACATTTATCAGATCCGCAGCAAATGCAGGAAACCTGATTAGCAATTTATGACCCTAAATTCAGATGCTTCATTATCCTCTTCAGTTTGCTATACTGCAATAATCCTGCCGTTGAGTTATTTGGAAACTGTGATATTGTGGCATACGTTGTGTTTTTGAGGGAACAATCTCATGTACAGTAGGAATATATTAAAGGTTATATCACTCTCTTGGTTGCAAAAAAAAGCACAAGGTTAATAAATGTAAATAATCTCATTGCTCTTAAAAAACATGATGCAATTATTTTGTATATTTTTTGCACCAGTTTTGAGACTATAATAAATAACCAAATATACCCCCAAATTTCCCTTCTTGCCAAAAGTGAATGAACTTCTAGGGGAACTTCCTCTCCAGCGTGTTAGTAATATGCAACGTAGCAAGAAAATATAAACATTTTCTGAGGATACAATCGGCAGAGTAAGCAATCAGATCTTTTGGCCTCCTCAGAATGAACTCAACGCGTTTCACAAATTGCTTCGTTGGAAGTAAAAAGCAATTTGCGAAACGCGTTTAGTTCATTCTGAGGAGGCCAAAGGATCCGATTGCTTACTCTGTCGATTGTATCATCAGACATGCTTATATTTTATTGCCACATTGCATATTCCTACCATGCTGGAAAGGAAGTTCCCCTAGAAGTTCACTCACTCTCCCTTCGGCCAAGGCGTGGGAGTTTGCGGTATATTTGGTTACGCTCACAGACCTATGGATAGAGCTTGTTTAAGCCTATAACGAAGCCACGTATTACCCTTTGGGGGAAATGTGAGTGTAAAATTAAAAGTTTCTGTCAAATCCCCTTGATATAATTTTCTCATATTACACTATATATTAAAAAAACAATTCCGTTTTGACTAGGTGGAATATCTGAGTTCACTTCAACAAACAAAGATATATCTCTTCAGGGTTACTGACATGGTCCTGATTGGGTTTTGAGCTGCAACTTGTATTTAACTTTTTTTTAGTGATAACACAATGTATCACTCGTTCACTTTTTTTTAAATGTTTCACTAATGCATGTTGAATAAATAGTGTGTCACTATTAGTGATAAACACTACAGCTTACACAAATCACTTTAATTAGGGGTTGACACAACCCTTGTGCACTGATTATACACATAGTACCACTGGATTTATATTTAATTGGGCATGTGTTTTTCAAATCACAATTGTTGATGTATACATAGAAATCTTGACGTTCAACATTTAGACATATTAATTGACATAAGTGTGTAAGGAATCGGGGAACACGTCCTTTGCGACATGTTCCCTCCTTACCTGTCATCTCTCAGACCTCCGCTCTGGCACCAGCGTGTGCGTGCACCCCAACAGAGCGCGCGCGCACGCGCAGCTCTTTTAGAGTGCCACGGAGCTTAGTTCTGCCCCCTCGGACGCGCCACGCTTCTCTCGCACGCAGCCCGCGCCGTTCTCCAGCTGCGTGGCAAGTACTTGTTTAGCCCACTTGTCTCCTGCAGCCAATCCTTGCCTCCACGGAGGCCGCGCCTCCGCTCCGCCTTCCTTGCTACTGGTTCCTGTGTGCTACAAATACTTTGCAGTTCCTTTCCTACGTTGCTGAGCATAACTTGTAGCCTTGAGCTCCTGCGCCTGTTGTGCCTTGCTCCTTGTCCTGTGTTCTTTTGGATTTTAACTCTTCGTGTACTGACCCGGCTTGACTTTGGAACCCCTCTGGATTTTGATCCCGGCTTACCCTGGACTATGCTGACCTCTCCAACCCAGACCACGGCTATACGGACCTCAACCATTCTAACCTCTCCAACCCCAGACCACGGCTATACGGACTTCCACGATTCTGACCTCTCCAAGCCCAGACCACGGCTAACGGACTTGACTATTCTGACCTCTCCATTCCAAGACCTTGGCAAGTATCGACTAACCCACTCTCTCCAACCCAGACCTGGCTACGTTTGACAATCCGCCTGCCAGGCACGCTTCCGCTGCTGTGGGTACGTGGTTTACTACTTCCCCACCTCAGTACCGGGGTCCTGTCTTGCTCGTGGGCAGCGGAAGCATTACAAAGTGTGAGACTCGCCTAGAGGAGCATTATGTGTGCTATCTGTCAAAGTGGGTTAGAAAGAACTTAGGTCCAGATCCACAAAGTTCCATTAAATCCGGTATTCATAACGTAACGTTACCTAAATCAGGTACGAACGTGATGCTCTCTGAAGTTAACATGTATTCTCAATGCTAAATATATGTAAAAACAGCGACCGTTCTACATCTCATTAGCATAGGGTTACCGTCACGTTATTGTAGCACAACATTGCGATTTGTTCAAACAATGTGAACAAAACAAAAAGGTCCGGGAGCGTGTGGGGAAAAAACAAAGTTCACCCCTTGCATCTGGTGTCTTAGTGGTGCTCTCCGGGCTGGCCTGAAGTTTTGCAGGGCTCTGTGCAGTGGAAGTATGGCCGAGCCTCTTACCTTCTCCAGAGCGCCATCTCCTGCTACATGTTGTCATGGCGACGCGGAGTCATGTGACGTCAAGTTGGCATGTCATCACGTGATTGCAGGCGGAGAAGCCGGAGAGAAGGTTAGAGACAGTTACAGAGGCCCCGAGCTCTACCCCGGCAATCAGTTTAAATGTTGTGGAGAAGAGCGCGGGTCCTCTGTAAGTGCAAGGCTTGGTGCCATGGCACACCATCAAGCCGGATATGGCGTACTCTGTTTTCCCGCAGCAAAATCCCAATGGATCTCCAAATAAAAAGACAAAGTGTACCAGAAGTAAGTATTAAGAACAATATATTTCAGTAACACGTAGCATCTATAACTTACACTAAGCTCCATAGTAGATAGAAATAGAAGTCCAAACAGAGGAAATTCAGCAGGGACCGAGTTCACTAAATCCCCGAACCCACTTGCTGGAACTCACCTGCTGGAACCCACCTGCTGGAACTCATTTGCTGGAACCCACCTGCTGGAACCCACCTGCCGGAACTCACCTGCTGGAACCCACCTGCTGGAACTCATTTGCTGGAACCCACCTGCTGGAACCCACCTGCCGGAACTCACCTGCTGGAACCCACCTGCTGGAACTCAAACTTTCTAGGAGTGTGCAAGCGCACCAATGTAATGACGCAGCCTCGATGCGTTTTCCGCACACAACGTGCTTCATCAGGGGTTAATGTCAGTCTTAGCATTACTCCGATCCAGACCCTAAAATAGAGAGAAAGAGAAGACGAAAATAACACCAGAAAATAACTCTATGTGACTTAAATGATGTCTAATGGTGATGTTACACCCATCCAGACACGGCGATAGCCCTATTTCATGGTCAACGCCAAGCATAGGTATGACCTAACTAATATTACATTAATGGACTTTACTGGACATGCAATGTTATCATAATGCCTGATTTGTCATATTATTATTTCTAATGTTCGCTATAGTTAACACTATGCTCTTAATGGGACAAAACATGGCTTAAAGCTGCAGCTCAAGCAATAGCCTACATGTGTTTTTTGTTTTTAATAAATTAGTTCTGTTCTATGAAAAATACTTTTTACAACCATTTACAAAGTCACATCCCTTTCCTCTTCTGAGACAGGCTCTAACACACCCCCTTTTGCCCTCTCTCTAGCAGTGCACCAATTGTATCTAGTGCCTGCCTGGTCACATGGTCTTCCACACAGAACTTTGGATCTTGGGTCCTCTTCTGCTGCACTGACAGTGATTTAATGAACCCCCAAGTCGAATCATCGCTGATCGATCACAGGAGAACGGATCGACCGGCAACTTAGCTAATCACTTGTCAGTGTGCAGATTGTATTGATGCACAAATTAAAAAATAAATAAAAATAAAATTTAAACGGCAGCTTGAGCTGCTGCTTTAACTGTCAGTATGCTTTGAAGATACATGGTTAATCGCAACGTAACATTAGGTTACGTTAATGTCACGGTAAATAGCTTAATGGAGCTTTGTGCATCTGGACCTTGGTGTTACTGGCTTCCTTAGAAGAATGTAATCACTCTTGAAGTAACTGTTTACTTATTTGTAGCTTGTGAAAATGAATATGTTTTGCTTTTCTCCTGTAACACTGAATTTAAGTGTATCAGCCACTTATGTTTATCTGTACAACTAATAATGGCACCCTATTTACTTTGCAAACAAAAAACAGAGCAGAAAGTACAATTGACCTGCATGTTTGAGGACTGACAAACAGTCTTATCACCAAAAGACATTAGATAAAGATTGTAAAAAAATCCTCCAAAGCTTTTATTCACCATGTAAATGTTATGTTGTCAGTATTAAAAAATAGTATAGAGTTAAAGAGAGCAGCTATAGAAGCAGCTACGAGATGAGTTATAGGGAGCGTTTATAAGACCAGTTTAATAAGAAGTAGGGACATTTCGGGGGAGTTTTTCTGTGCAATATTAGTATGGCCTAATAAACCCCCTCCCAAAAAAACACAAACTATGCTCATTATATATTAATTGGTGCTAAACCTAATATGTAGTGGTACTACAAGAATGAAAAAGAAATAGAAGAAAGAAAGTGCGTGTATGTGTGTGTGTATATATATATATATATATATATATATATATATATATATATATATATATATATATACATATATAATATATATATATCACTCAATCATACCCATAAATTATTCAACATTACTTATAAATAAAGAATATTTATTGCACATAATTCTTTCTCGATAAGTAAAGCATCAAAAATGCATTTAAAGGAATTATTTTTTAAATAACAACCAAAATCCAAAAATCCCAAACCAAAACCAAACCAGAAAATAAATGAAGACAAAATCAACACACATGAAATGTAATATTGTGTAAAATAGCACTGTGTATAACAAATACCTAGGGATTGCTTATTATAAATTCATCATGTGTTTTCTATTACCAGCCGCAGTATAAAAAAAAAAGGAAACAAACAAAATGACATTTTTTTTTTTTAACGATTAAATGTAATAATGCCGACAGTCGGAGAATTATAATGTTATTGTCGAAATATAGTTGATAATAGTTGTAGAATAGTGTCTAGAACATTCTGCAAACTGCAACTGCAAACTGGGACTGAGTTCCTACACATGTAGAATGGACAACAGGTAAGTTGGTAGAATCGTCTTATCCCTTGCTAAAATATTCAGCACTATGGCCAGAATATTTTAATATATGTGTAAATTCAACTAGGCAGGAAAGTGCTCCAAAACCCTTAAATATTCAGTAATCATTAGTATCCCAATAATAGTCTAATGTCTAATGTTGAGGAACCCAACTCACATACATGGATGCAATCACCATCAACACACATTTTGCATCCTCGGCAGAAGTTTCTTGAAGAATACTCCAATGTTCCTTCAATACCTGGCATACAGTAGTTTGTTCCAATGAGTACCATGTGTTGAACCTGATGGACTCCTCAGACTTGGAACGCCATGCAGAATAAATTAGTTCTGCAGATGTGGTGTCTCCAGCTTGCTGATATCCTGCGGAAACGATGGCGTTTTCCTTCTGGAGAAATTACTTTGTCTAAATTTGAAATATATTCTTTATTTAAATGTAATGTTGAATTATTTGGGGGTATTCCTGAATGCTATATTTACCGCTTCTTTAAAAATACAAAAAAACAAAACAATTATTTTAAGCTCCCGAATGGATGGGATTTTGACCCATATTTACCAAGAAGTCTTCTGCAATAAGAAACCTTCAGGTGCTGGAAGATACCTTACACCCTTATCAAATCAATAGGGGGTGTAAGACTATTTAACCTTTGTAGTGCCGGGAGGTGCCAACAGACCCCTGTCACTCCTGTGCCCAGGCGCCATGAAATGGAAGTGTAAGGCCCACCACTTCCATTTCAATCGGGCTGGTTGCCCTGTCGGAGGCGATAGCCCGATCTGGCCCTAGAGAGTTAATGAGTGGCCATGACGTACTATAACTTGTAAGTCATAAGGGCAATCTAAAGGTTAAAGCAGAAATCCAATCAAACGATCTCTTCTTCTCCTTGTTCTTTGTAAAATGGTAACGAGGCCATTACTATAATGTAAGATTAGAAATACAGAAGACCCAGTAAAAAAATAAACAATTTGGGAGGAAATAAATCAGTAAACTTTTACTTAGAGGGTAATTCCATTTTTCAATGAGAAGATTTTTTTTGGTTTTCTTTGCCGGCTATATGGAGTTGGGTCTTTAAATTGTGGGGGTCACTTGAGTTAAATGGAGGTAAAACTGAAGTAAATTAAATCATTATTTGACTCTTTCCAAACCCAAGTGTTAATAAACATGACGCACCCAAATGACTCACAGAAATGATAAACCACGCACATACCACACCCTGTGTTGTTAACCACAGCGGGTGAGACTTTTACTAACAACATGAATCAGAGTTTACAAAGTGAGAAACAGGGTGTGCATCCGTGGGACACACCCAAGTGTGCAAAAGAAATTGTGTGTTTGTCCAAAACCGGTTGGGTCGTGGCTTGGGTAGCAGGGAAAAGAAATGCCCAGCGTGCAGTTCTTGCTCTGATATCTGTGATATTTCAATTAGAATAAAGTAGCCTCTCACCTCCGCTGCTGCTTTCTCCCCCACGACCAAGCTGAGGGGATTCCCTAATCAAAGGGGGTTTCCAGAGAAGTAAAAACAAGAAAGGCGTGGAGTAAGGCAATTGCAAGAAATTATAGAATTTATTATAATAATAAAAAAAGCAGTATGGTAACTCACATGTACAGTATATATTTGTAATCGTGGGTCTCTAGAATTCAAATTGCAGGGGTATAGGAGCCTTCTTTTGGGGACATCCACACTTGGGAAACCACTTCCAGGCTTCTCTCTAGCATTCCATTGCTGCTCTTACACCTCTGCACGACTCTCCTCACTCATATGTTCAATTGGCAGTCGTCAATGTGCAATGACATCACCTATGACCTCTCACTACTACTCTCTTCATCAGGCTCACTATCATACATCAGCTTTGGGTTTTTTAAATAGCCCAATGCAGCATTAGAGTTAACTCTTTAACAGTGATATCATGACATATATAATACAGGCAGTTTAAATGATGATGAAACAGCATCACTCTATTTTGGACAGAATACATAATTACCATATACTATATTATTGTATATACACTACATCTACATGCTTATGTCTAAAAATCTTACATGTTAATTATTACAAATGTATTTTTAATTTAAATTGTAAATATTATTTTCAATTTTATTTTGATATCTTAATAAAAACACTATATATATATATATATATATATATATATATATATATATATATATATATATATATATATATATATTTAATATACATTAAGAATAAAAAAAAGAAAATAGCAACAAAAAATGGAAAATAAAAAAGAGACCTGTGATTATAAATATATACTATACATGTGAGTTACTGTATTGCATTTTTTTATTATATATATTTATTATATATAAATTCTATTTTTTCTTACAGTTGCCTTCTCTGCACCCACCCGACTTCCACCCGACCAGAGGGGGGAGCTGGAGGAGGGAGCACGAGGCACTCCCATCTGCAGCTCCCCCCTCCTCAAGCTCCCCCCTCTATTTGGGCGGAAGTTGGATCCGGGAGCCAACAGGGAGAAGAGGGAGCGCAGGGCCCCCGGACTGGCAGAGAGAGGTGTGTCTGTGTGTGTCTCTGTGTGTCTGTGTTTCTCTGTGTGTATGTGTGTCTGTGTGTCTGTCTCTGTGTGTGTTTTCTGTATGTGTGTGTCTGTCTCTGTGTGTGTCTCTGTGTGTGTGTCTCTGTATGTGTCTGTGTGTTTCTCTGTGTGTATGTGTGTCTGTGTGTCTGTCTCTGTGTGTGTTTTCTGTATGTGTGTGTCTGTCTCTGTGTGTCTCTGTGTGTGTCTCTGTGTATGTGTCTGTGTGTTTCTCTGTGTGTCTGTGTGTCTGTCTCTGTGTGTCTCTGTGTGTGTGTATGTGTGTCTGTGTGTCTGTCTCTGTGTGTGTTTTCTGTATGTGTGTGTCTGTCTGTGTGTGTGTCTCTGTGTGTGTGTGTGTGTTCCTTTGCGAAAGGGGTCTTCCCTTTTCCAGAACAAGCCCCCTCCTATAGTATCGCGTTGCCACGGTGACCGATGTGAAATGACGCCGCGATGTCATGACGCTACAATGCTGTCGGAGGAGGGCCGCTCATCAAGGTAAGTCCCCTTGACATTTTTACAGGGGGACCCCCGCTGCCAGCATGTTGCCTTGGGCCCTGAAACGCCTAAGGCCGGTACCAGGGATACCCTGGCTGCAGTGGAAACATTGTCTGCCGAGTTACAATGCAGAAAGTCAGGGTTGTGCCCCTGCCTGAAACGTGAACGTGCGCATCAGCGGGAGTTTTATTTGCTGAGCGACAACTTCATTGCAAACGGAAATTCCAACTGCTAGAAACATAAGGAAGTCGAATCTTCCCAGTTCTATGACAGTTTAAAGCGGCTTAGACAATTGCCCAGCATCCGATGTTCCAACATTCAAAACATCTATCGTATATGCAACTACAGCACACATCACTGCGAAATACTCAAAGAACTAGATTGGTCATCACTTGAGTCTAGGCGCAAAGTTCATCTTTCCTGTCTTGCCTTCAAATACTTTCTGGTCAAGCTACCCCCTATCTGAACAAGCTCCTCACCTCTACCACATGCAGCACTTATCATCTGAGATCAGACTCCAAAAGACTGTTCATGGTCCCTAGGTTCAGCAAAGTATACGACCGCTCCTCCTCTTACCGTGCACCCCAAAACTGGAACAACCTACTCTCACATCCTCCACCAGTTTAAGTTCTTTCAAAACTAAAGCGGTCTCACATTCGGTCTGTAACTGCTACATACGCCCATAATATATAATATCTCTAACTGTGCATGCAATGTCTTGTATATAATGTATACCCTGTTCATTTATGTAACTGTTTGTAACCATGTATTATTTGTCTTAACTCTGTGCCCAGGACATACTTGGAAATGAGAGGTAACTCTCAATGTATTACTTCCTGGTAAAATATTTGATAAATAAATAAACAATCTATTGGATTCATAGACTTACATGACTAAGGTGTATCATTTCCCCCCCTCTAGCTTTGCAGAGATATGTACCTGCGTCAGAGATCTTATAATCTAATTTTGGTATCTCAGCCTCTGGGGGATTGAATTTCCTGAGGTCTCAAAACAGTAGCCATTAGGATTCAAACAGTATCCTCCCACTTCAGAGATAAAGCCCTCTCCCGCCTAAAACCTCTCTCACTGACTGCCCCACACCTCTGGAATGCCCTTTCCCTCAATATCTGACTAGCGCCCCCTCTATCCACCTTGAAGATCCACCTTATAACACACCACCTTAACGAAGCATACTGTATGGGAGCTCCGTGGCTGATACTATACATCTCATGCACTGCCCTTGGCCCCTTGCAGACACACTTATCAGAAAAACCTTCCTACTGTCTCTGTAAGTTCTCCCTACTCACCACTTAGATTGTAAGCTCTTCAGGGCAGGGACACCTTTTGTTTTGTCTGAAGCGCTTATTCCTATGATGTGTTATATTATTATGTCACATATATTACTGTGACGCGCTGTGTACATGGATGGCGCTATATAAATACAGATATACATTCATAACACAGGTAGCCTTAGAAAACTCCTCCAGCGCTGTTACCAGCTACATGGACAGCGTGAGTTAAAGCAGCTATTCCCCGCCAAAAAGCTTTTTGTGTGTGTTAAAAATCCTGATTTTCTTCATCTCTATCGTCTGAGGTTACCATGGTAACCTTTAGACTGCACTGGGCTCTGGAGAGAGCTCCATTTTAACCTCCCGGACACGTAAAATTTCAATCGTGTATACCTCTTGAACGGAGGAAGGGATTTTACAAATTAAAATAGTGTTGGAAAGGGCGAGAATAGACCGCTTAACGCTAAAAAAATGCAAAAGAAAATAGTGATCAGTGCGGGCTGTTGCTTTAAAAACAGTCAAACAGGATAAAGGGTCATGACCAGAATAAATATATTTATCTGCAGTGGTGAAATAATACAACTTTTAGCTCGTGATAGCAGCTATCTGCGGAAAGAAGGCAGTTGGCAGAAGGAGTGACGGATATGTTGCGACATGACACAGATTATAAGAACTAACGACTTTCATTTCACCATTACACCGCAGCAGGATGAGTAACTGCGACCTTTCACCATTCCACTCGCCGAGCGTTCAGTGTGTAATCCGAGCAGCCGGGGGGATGGGGGATGTATAAATACACACAGGCTTTGCTGGCAATGAGAACAGTAAGAGGTTTGTGCTTTCCTAACCATTTACTGCACCCTACCAACACAAGAAAAGAAACCAACACCCTACCAACACAGCATTAATATATCTGGTATAATTACATTAAACAAAATATATATATATATATCATTGTGACATCCGTCAGTGTGATAATAATATAATAAATGTCACTTGATTTTGCAATTGCTTACCATTTTTGTTCTATGAATATACAGAACCCTAAAAAAGATGTGTTCTGTGATAGCACCTCAATCTCATTTATTTTCGTACATACGCTTCGTGCAGGCGGGGCATTGGTAAGCAACCATGGGGGCCAGGAACTTTATTCATGCAAACAGCGGCTTTATTACCTTGTAGGCACAGTCTCACATTTAATACACATAAGGAGTGTCCTTGGCCTATCCTGTTTATGGGCTTCCCTATCAGCCCCCAAGTCGTCCCGCTAGGAAGGTGCTGAAGCTTTGTAACTACTCTGCTACCTATAGAGTCCCTTTGCTCTGCGGCTGGTGGAGCTCCTTCTGGGCACAGGCTGTCTCTCTGTATATCGCGTGAGTAGGATAAAATCATCTTGTTGGGACTGTACATAAACATGGCACTTTCCCTAACTGTAACATAATCAAAGGGAAACCTTACCCTATCCTAAACATAGGAACTATATATCGTCTTCTCACAGTGAGATCCCTCCTCTTTAACCCCTCCTGGGGCCTGCCTTCCAGAAGCTTCCACACTCTATTTATAGCTTAGCATGATGTCACTGTCTCCAGGCAGAAGGGCGCAGGGCTTAACGTCTGCTGAATCACCCAGCACCATGTGTTAGTGAAGGGGCGTTACTCTGTGTGAGCCCACACAGTTAACCCCTTAAGGCCCTAGTAATCCCAAAGGGGGATTACACTCATCCCTAACACAAATAGATGTTGTCCCCAACATCCTGTAACCATATCATGGATACACTTGAACATAACATGGTATATATCCCAATACATGATGACAATATCATACATTTTTTTTCTTTCAATGTACACCCTAATACAGTAGTAACAGTACTGTGACCATCCTGTCACAGCACTCATTACTTTTCAAATAATACTTGCACAGACTTGCTGGTAACTCTTAGCACCGCAATACTTATACCACATACAAGCTGGGCATATGGCAGTTACCAGCACTGTTTAGAATACACAGGTTCTTACTTATAGCTTCTCTTATAAGTATATAAGCGAGAGAAACCACATTTCTGGGAGACAGGTCAGTGTAAATATGTCGCCTATAGAGTACTTTATTTCCATGACTATATACCGTGTGTGTATATATATATATATATATATATATATATATATATATATATATATATATATATATATATATATATATATAATACTGAGTTAAGTTATGGTGAGTAAAAAAAGTGACAAAAACCCTCCACAGGAAAGCAAATATGCAAATATAGCTGTATGCTCATCTGCATGTCTTAGGCAGGTCTGCAACAGGGTTGCAGACCTGCCTAAGACATGCAGATGAGCATACAGCTATATTTGCATATATATATATATATATATATATATATATATATATATATATATGTAGAGGTATCAGTACCGTGTTAGCCGAGCTTCAATAATCAAAAAATAAATAGATGATACCGTTCTGTGGCTAACGAAATGCTTTTATTTGTGCGAGCTTTCGAGATACACTGATCTCTTCTTCCGGCGATGTTACAGTACAATGAATGAAGCAAGCAAAAGCTATACTATAAACAGTGTCTATTGGAATGTTATCTGTGCTGGTCCTTCCCCCGGTGTGGATGTGTTTTATGGCTGGAGGTGTTGCTTTCAGGAACCTTTTGACACCTCCAGCCATAAAACACATCCACACCGGTTAGCCACAGAACGGTATCATCTATTTATTTTTTGATTATTGAAGCTCGGCTAACACGGTACTGATACCTCTACATGTATATATATATACACACACACACACACACACACACACACACACACACACACACACACAGTTATGTGAAAAAGAAAGTACACCCTCTTTGAATTCTATGGTTTTACATATCAGGACATAATAACAATCATCTGTTCCTTAGAAGGTCTTAAAATTAGGTAAATATAACCTCAGATGAACAACAACACGACATATTACACAGTGTCATGATTTATTTAACAAAAATAAAGCCAAAATGGAGAAGCCAAGTGTGAAAAACTAAGTATACCTTATGATTCAATAGCTTATAGAACCACCTTTTGCAGCAATAACTTGAAGTAATCGGTTTCTGTATGACTTTATCAGCCTCTCACATCGTTGTGGAGGAATTTTGGCCCACTCTCTTTACAATGTTGCTTCAGTTCATTGAGGTTTGTGGGCATTTGTTTATGCGCAGCCACAGCATTTCAATCGGGTTGAGGTCTGGACTTTGACTGGGCCATTGCAACACCTTGATTCTTTTCTTTTCAGCCATTCTGTTGTAGATTTGCTGGTGTGCTTGGGATCATTGTCCTGTTGCATGACCCAATTTCGGCCAAGCTTTAGCTGTCGGACAGATGGCCTCACATTTGACTCTAGAATATTTTGGTATACAGAGGAGTTCATGGTCAACAAAATGACTACAAGGTTCACAGGTCCTGTGGCTGCAAAAACAAGCCCAAATCAACACGCTCCACCACCGTGCTTGACAGTTGGTATGAGGTGTTTGTGCGGATATGTTGTGATTGGTTTTCGCCAAACGTGGCGCTGTGCATTATGGCCATACATCTCCCCTTTGGTCTCGTCTGTCCAAAGGACATTGTTCCAGAAGTCTTGTGGTTTGTTCAGATGCAACTTTGCAAACCTAAGCCGTGCTGCCATGTTCTTTTTAGAGAGAAGCTTTCTCCTGGCAACCCTTCCAAACAAACCATACTTGTTCAGTCTTTTTCTAATTGTACTGTCATAAACTTTAACATTTAACATTCTAACTGAGGCCTGTAGAGTCTGAGATGTAACTCTTGGGTATTTTGCAATTTCTCTGAGCATTGCACGGTCTGACCTTGGGGTGAATTTGCTGGGATGTCCACTCCTGGGAAGATTGGCAACTGTCTTGAATGTTTTCCACTTTTGAATAATCTTTCTCACTGTAGAAGGATGGACTGTAAATTGTTTGGAAAGGCCTTATAACCCTTCCCAGATTGATGGGCAGCAACACTTGCTTCTCTAAGATCATTGCTGATTTTTCATATATATATATGGCATATACTGTATAGCTACAGCTAAAACGTTCGTACACGCCCATATTCTCTCCCTTCTTGGTTATTGTAAACCATTCCAGTTAGAATAATTAGACTAGATTTCCTAAGTCAGTTCCCGCTCATTTCATTTCATATTTGCAGTCTCTTTATGACGTACCAGGAACGCCAGAGGCCCATATAGCGTACCAGGTAGATCATACACAAAAGTTTGTTTTCTAAGGGGCTGATGAGGCAGACAAAGAGGTTGGCCCCATCGAAACGTAAAGGACACCTCCCTCCCCAGATCCATTTCCGTCAGCCGGGAGGAGGTCACGGTTATGTGAGCCCTCCTTGAGCAATCACACGAGCGGGAGTTTGGTGGCCCTCATGCGCTGTAAGGGCTACAAACGTATTGGTCTCACCTTCACGACACTACTCTCCTCTAGTCATCCCAATTTCTCATCTAAGATCTCTCTCTGTACCCTGTCTTGTCACCTACGCTCTGCTCACAACTGTCTCCTGTTCACCCTTTCTACCTCTACTACTCTCATCTAAAACCTCTCTCACAGCCATGTTTAGTGAGGCACTGCCATCCACGGCACTTACTCCTCCCCACTATTGTCTCTGCGAGTCTCCCACAGAGTAGTATAAATATATGTATTTCTTTGAGAATGCTTTCAATATATATATATATATATATATATATATATATATATATTTAAATAGGTATATTTAATACACACTCAAATGTAAGAAATATTTATATATGTATTTTTAATATGTACGGTATATTAGATATGTATATTTAATGCATCCTTAAATTTAAGAAATGTCTTTTATATATACTGTATATATATATATATATATATATATATATATATATATATATATATATATATTTTTTTAATATGTACATTTAATGCAGCTACAAACAGAAACAGAAAAAAAATGATAATAATAAACTGCTGTGTATCAAAAACAAACTTTTCCCTTTCCTTGAGATATAGACCTGAAAGTCCTGCTGATTTCCTGACTTGCGATGTCGGTTCTTTGCCTTCTCTTTATTAGGAATGTAACAATTTCTCTGAATCCCAGTGGATTAAGCCCCCCGTGGTAACTATAGCAACTACAGAGAGCAGAGAAATAAGGGAGGGACAAAGGAAGAGAGAAGGAAACATTAAAACACGGAGAAACAAGAAGGGAAAAGGCGAGGGAAGGAAAGAGGAAATGCAGATAATTAACGCTCGCTCCCACAGTATAAGTGCTACTGTTGTGTGACTGTGTGAGATGGGCGCTCAGCTACTCTCACTGCTGTTTTGTGAGTCTAACTGCTATTTAGCGTCGGTGTCTCATGGACTTCCGTGACGTCTCCCTCATCAGCACTTTTCCATTAAAAGGCAATTTTTGGGGGGCAAGAATACCCAAATCTCTCCGATTTCAGGCACTGTAGGTTGACATCTTCATAACATACAGTATTAACTGGCTCGACATTTTCGGGACAGTCTACCATGGTTTGTAATCTGGACTCACGCACACTCTAGGTTGTGTAGTGTTGCTTTTCTTATGTGGCCCATAGGACTACTAATCCCAGCATGCAATGAGATGCGAGCTTCACAACCAGGCCTGGGATAAGCTATTACAAAAGAAATGGATTCTACTTTAAGTGTTATTTTAACCTTTAGAGTGCCAGGGATCTGGAGTGGCACCGCACCGTTTGCACTTTTGGGTCATGTGATCGCTCTTGGAGTGATTCATGTGACTTGGCCTTGCCCGCATTGCCGGAAATGAAAGTAGATTGGGCTCCACTTCCGTTTTGACTGGTCCAGTCACTCCATTGGAGCGTTTAGTCTGATCACCCCCCAGAAAACGAGGTGCCCATGACGTACCTGAGACCATAGCCTACTATAATAGCAGATACTCAATTGCAGGTTCAATCATCTAAACGTAATGATGTCACTACCGACCTCAACGCATTTCACTTTTTTCAGGTTTAGTATCCGGGATCACATCTCAGCCTGCATAATGGCGGAAGTTCGGTAGCATCCGAGTGCCACCGACCCTCTGGCATTTGCAGCCATGTTATCGCTTCAGTAGCCATCACATGCCCGCGATGTGGAGCGGGCTCCAGTTCCTTTTCGATCAGGCCCGACTGCTCCACTGGAGCAGTCATCCCGATGATCCCTTTAGCAACAAGCATTAATAGTATCTGGTTTGCCCACAGGCCCTCCGGCATGCTAAGTCTTGTCATGTACCAGATACAGAGGAAGCCAGACTCCCTTGCCGGAAACCGGAATACACGAGACCAGCCACGGGAGGTCTGTTCTTGCTATTAGTGTCCCCTCCATGCCCGCAATGTCTTTCTACATCTGTACGTCAAGCTTAAGATTTGATAGTTTGCAGAGAGTGGACGTGAATGTCACATTTAGCTTGTACTGATGTTCTGGGATATGCTTAAATCTTCAGCATCTTGCACAGCTGTGCCTGGGTTAAGGAAGCATCGAGCTAGCAACTCACTAAGGGACAGCTGTTTTAGACCATCCTTGGTAAGAAATGGAGGATTTATCAACAGACGTTAAAACCCATAAAAATG